>NC_088399.1:81756953-81844453 GCF_034236695.1 Oncorhynchus nerka
TAATTTATTAGGCCTTAACGAATTAGAGAGAGTGAGAGAGAGGGGGGATGGGGAAGAGGGAAAACAATTGAGAGAGAGAGAGAGAGAGAGAGAGAGAGAGAGAGAGAGAGAGAGAGAGAGAGAGAAAGAGAGAGGCTACTGGCTATTAAAATACACCATTGGTCCCATTCAACCTCCATCCCTTTTTCTGTCATTCTCTTTCCCTTTGCATCTCTTTCTTTCTCTCCATCTCTCCCCATATTTCCCCTCACCCGCCATCTCTCCCTCGGCCGTTGACACAAACCAGTCATCTGGTTCAAGCTCTAGTCCCGGCCCCAACCAACACCAGCCCCTGTTTCAGTCCCGGCCCCAACCCCAACCAACACCAGCCCCTGTTTCAGTCCCGGCCCCAACCCCGACCAACACCAGCCCCTGTTTCAGTCCCGGCCCCAACCAACACCAGCCCCTGTTTCAGTCCCAGCCCCAACCAACACCAGCCCCTGTTTCAGTCCCGGCCCCAACCAACACCAGCCCCTGTTTCAGTCCCGGCCCCAACCCCGACCAACACCAGCCCCTGTTTCAGTCCCGGCCCCAACCAACACCAGCCCCTGTTTCAGTCCCGGCCCCAACTCCGACCAACACCAGCCCCTGTTTCAGTCCCGGCCCCAACCCCGACCAACACCAGCCCCTGTTTCAGTCCCGGCCCCAACCCCGACCAACACCAGCCCCTGTTTCAGTCCCGGCCCCAACCCCAACCAACACCAGCCCCTGTTTCAGTCCCGGTCCCAACCCCGACCAACACCAGCCCCTGTTTCAGTCCCGGCCCCAACCCCGACCAACACCAGCCCCTGTTTCAGTCCCGGCCCCAACCCCGACCAACACCAGCCCCCGTTTCAGTCCCGGCCCCAACCCCGACCAACACCAGCCCCGTTTCAGTCCCGGCCCCGGCCCGGCCCCAACCCCAACCAACACCAGCCCCTGTTTCAGTCCCGGCCCCAACCCCGACCAACACCAGCCCCTGTTTCAGTCCCGGCCCCAACCCCGACCAACACCAGCCCCCGTTTCAGCCCCGGCCCCGGCCCCAACCCCAACCAACACCAGCCCCTGTTTCAGTCCCGGCCCCAACCCCGACCAACACCAGCCTGTTTCAGTCCCTGCCCCGGCCCGGCCCCAACCCCGACCAACACCAGCCCCTGTTTCAGTCCCGGCCCCAACCCCGACCAACACCAGCCCGTTTCAGTCCCGGCCCGGCCCCAACCCCAACCAACACCAGCCCCTGTTTCAGTCCCGGCCCCAACCCCAACCAACACCAGCCCCTGTTTCAGGCCCGGCCCCAACCCCGACCAACACCAGCCTGTTTCAGTCCCGCCCCGGCCCCAACCCCGACCAACACCAGCCCCTGTTTCAGTCCCGGCCCCAACCCCGACCAATACCAGCCCCTGTTTCAGTCCCGGCCCCAACCCTGACCAACTCCAGCCCCTGCTTCAGCCCGGGCCCAACCCCGACCAACACCAGCCCCTGTTTCAGCCCGGCCCCAACCCCAACCATCACCAGCCCCTGTTTCAGTCCCGGGCCCAACCCCGACCAACTCCAGACCCTGCTTCAGCCCGGGCCCAACCCCGACCAACTCCAGCCCCTGCTTCAGCCCGGGCCCAACCCCGACCAACTCCAGCCCCTGCTTCAGCCCGGGCCCAACCCCGACCAACTCCAGACCCTGCTTCAGCCCGGGCCCCGGGCAGTGTGGTGGTGGTGTGGGTTACATGGCTGTGGTTATCACACTACAGCGCATGGAGATTAGGCATGGCTCTGTCTTTCCTCTCAACTCCAGACATCTGGCCCTGCTTTGTGAAACCTGTCACACACACAGCTACTAACTAGAGCTAGGTAGCTACATGTATCTCTGGTGTGTGAGGCAGCGAGTTGAGCTATCTAGTCAGTCCATGTGCTGGAAAGATGGTGTGTTATGGATACCTTCTAACAGACCTTTATGAGCCCTTACATTCTCTCTCTGGCCAATCGGTGACGTTCATTGATTGATTCAGAATAAATGTTTCAGAACTTCAAGACACTGCTGCTAGAGGTCTATTCTCAGTCCCTAATGGCACCATATTCCATTTAACCAGGGCCCATAGAGCTCTGGTCAAAAGTAGTGCACTATATAGGGAATAGGGTGCCATTTGGGACACAAACCTAGAGTTTCAGAAGTAACAGAAGTTCTATGAGCCCTTCAGAAGAGTTAGAGTGGGCTTAGCTACAGCAGAGCACAACACAGCATAGTACAGTTGAGTAGTACAGTCCAGTTGATTACAACATAGTACTGCCTATTAGAGTACATTGACTAAGGAAGGGAAGGGACCATATCACATGGCCAGTTAAAGTCAGACAACGTCTTGCTCTGTAGCCCAGGCCGAGCTAGCAATGAGGTGATCTGTGTTGGATTCCGGGGATCTGACTGTTTCTCCCTGTGTTTACCACTGGTTTCTACGACGACCCCATCTCCGAGTGTCTGGCTGTTGGCCCGGGCGGACTGTTATGGTTACGTTAGGAGGCGTTGTTTTGGTTCGGTTCTTTCTTTTCTTTTTGCACGTTTATTTCGCTGCTTGCTAAAGAGTCAGTGGTGACATCACCAGGGATGACCTCAGCGCAGCGAGGGAGGACCACGCAGTCTGATTGGCTGAGGGCCAAAAGCATTACATCATCACATCGCACCCCAGCCCCTTCTGTGGCGTATGTCTCTCCCTCTGCTCAATCTATTACTTTCCCCCTCTACTTTCCATCTTTCTGTCTCTGTCTCACTCTATCACTCTATCACTCTATCACTTTAATTGAACCTCCTCTCTTTCTATCGCTTTATCTCACCGTACTTTCCATCTCTTTCTCAGCTACATCAAACTTTCTCGCTTTACATCTCAATCGCTTTCTTCTCTCTCCCTCAACCTCTCCACTCTCCCATGTTTCTCTCTATTTTCTCTGTCCCTGATCTGAGACCAGTGTAGAGGCTGTTTACTGAGGTTCTCTGACGTCTGAGTATTTCTTTCTCCCACTGATCTCAGACCTGTCCCTGGGCCCCTCTCCTCCCTACTGCACCTGAGGAACAACAGACAGAGACAGCCCCTGGCCGCCTCCATGCCTGGCACCCTGCCAGACCCAGCCATGCAGGGAGCATCTGCCCAGCACATGTCTGTGAGTACATACAACGTTACTTACACTGGCCTTCTTTAAGGAGCCTATACTTGAGAAATACCTCTTGCTTGTTACATTGCTATTTCCAAGTCCCAGTATTACATTGTAATGATTTACTAAATATCCTTTGGAACTGATTGAAACGGGAAGCATTTACAGGCTGTATAGATTTCAATAGATTTGACTTGTTTTCAAGGTTAAATTGTGTAGAAATAACAAGTAATTTGTTATGTTCCTCAGATGGAAAGACAGATGTCTATGGGATCCAGTATGATGAGCATCCAAGGTCCCACCCACAACTCTTCCTGCTCTTCACCTCAGGTACTGACCAATCAGAATACTCTTTCATGGTCCCGACCAATTGGAAGGCTCTTTCTTCTTTCACATGATGTTCATGTTTCTGCATGGTTCTCTATGATGACAGAGATTAGAGGAGCTGTTGTTTGGGCTTGTTATCCTGAACTTTTTCTTCCAATACAAACATGGAACAGCTACTCACCTCTTATGTATGTCATGTTTTTCATGCTGCCTATGCTCTTGCATACTCTCTCACCTTTTCCTTCTCACATTTACACGCACACACACACACATATGTACGCACACAGACACACTCTCTCTTCTCTCTCTCTCTCTCTCTCTCTCTCTGTGGGGCCCCATTCACCCTCTGGCTATTCTCATTCCTCTTAGGCTGGAACAGAGAGGAAACAGAGTGTAACTCTACACCTTTACATACACTATCCCCAACCAGAGGAAGTCACAGTTTACATGTTCTCCCTCTAGCCTTCTTTATCCCTGTAATTCACTCAAAAGTTATATATTTCTGATTCTCTGTTTAACTTGACCTTTTTCTCACGTATTGACCTTTTTTCGTTTTTAAAGGCTTGAAGAATTTGCTCTAAGTAAAATCCAGAACACAAAACACTTCACAAAACACTTCACAATCTACAACTTTAAACAGGCACTAGACTCTCCAAGAGACTCCCCAGCCTCACATATGCACAACACACACAGGAAATGGCCTCACGTGCTGACCCTGTGCTTGGGGACTATATGGTGTCATGTTTCTGAACCAGAAAGGTCTCGGGCTAACATCTGACCCACAGCCTGGGGCTGGTTGGTCTATGTGTTCTAACACTCTCTTCCTCTCTATGGAATCATATCTATACCTGTTTTGACCTGAGGACTTTGATGGCCAACGTACAACTGTCGCTTGTCTAGGAATGTTATAATGAATTGAATGACTCGTTTCTGGACTTTATATTGGTGCTTCTACACCTGCATTGCTTGCTGTTTGGGGTTTTAGGCTGGGTTTCTGTACAGCACTTTGAGATATCAGCTGATGTACGAAGGGCTATATAAATACATTTGATTTGATTTGATATTGGGACAAATATATAGAAATAGTGTTTTCTAAAGTTGATGTCTTTTAAACATGTGGTTGTTTAGCTTGACAAATGTCTCAGCAGATTAGAGAATGAGACTTGTGGGTTTATTCATTGTATAGCATCTAGGTTAGCTTTACTGAAAGTAGGTCAAGTTAGCTCCTTTCTAGAATTCAATAACTCTGCAAGTTAAATAAGTTAAATAGTGAGGCCTTCAGTGAGGGAATGTATGCATCCCAAATGGCACCCTTTTCCTTATAAAGTGCACTACATCATTTATGACCAGAGTAGTGCACTATAAAGGGAATAGGTTGCCATTTGGGACGTATGTGTGAAACAGTGATGGATATCTGTTTGACTCTGTCACATGAGGTAGAGTACAGTACGGCATGGTTTCAGGGTGATCAGCCACACAGAAATATCCACCTGTTGGAGTAATGTACCAGTATAGAACTGTGACGGAATCCTTAGAACCAGTGTTACAGGGTTTCTATGTAGTAAACACAACCACAGGACTCTTATACTGTTGCTTCTGAGTGTGTGTGTGTGTGTGTGTGTGTGTGTGTGTGTGTGTGTGTGTGTGTGTGTGTGTGTGTGTGTGTGTGTGTGTGTGTGTGTGTGTGTGTGTGTGCGTGTGCGTGTGCGTGTGTGCGAGAGAGGAAAAAGGGAGAGAGTGTGTGTGTCTGTGTGGCTGGCAAAACTGGCATAGACAGCTACATGACCTCATCGTTGGCACTCTTTAAATGTACTCAATTTTTTCATTGGTGAATGGAACAGAAAAAAGAAACTACTTCTCTTAAAGAAATATTGCATAACCGAGAGCAATAGTAATGTTGGATGATGTCATTCCCCAGAAACACTCTCTGTTTTTGTCCCAAATGGCACCCTATTCCCTACATTTGACTAGAGCCCTATTGCCTGTCTATAGGTTCTGGTCAAAAGTAGCGCACTATATAGGGTGCCAATTGGGACACAAGCTTTGCCCGGCCTCTCTTGCTGAGTGTGAGAGCTCACTGCTAGAGCTGTGAACTGACTTGCCTAGTTAAATAAAGGTTAAATAAAAACATTTTAAAAATGTGTTGGATTTGCCCCAAACATAACGCTTTGCATTTTGTCCAAAAAGTGTATTCCTTTGCCGTGGTTTTTTGCAGTATTACTTTAGTGCCTTGTTGCATACAAGATGCACGTTTGGGAATATTTTTATTCTGTATATTTGTATTGTTATTTTCACTGTGTCACTTAGGTAATTATTGTGGAGTCACTACAATGTTGTTGATCCATCCTCAGTTTTCTACCATCACAGACATTTAACTCTGTAGCTGTTTTAAAGTCACCAATGGCCTCATGGTAACATCCCTGAGCAGGTTCCTCCCTGTCCTGCAGCTCAGTTCAGAAGGACGACTGTATCTTTGATGTGTCTGGGTGGTTAAGTACATAATCCACAGCATAATTATTGACCATGCTGAAAGAGATATTCAATGTCTGATTTGTTATTGTACCCAACTACCAATCACTGCCCTTCTTTATAAGGCTTTCGAAAAGCTCCTTGGTTTTTGTAGTTGAATCTGTGCTTGAAATACAATACTTGACTGAGGGACCTTACAGATGTTGTATGGGGAACAGAGGAAGGGTCAATAATGGTCAAAAATCATGTCAACCCCTATTATTTTACACACTGTGTGTCCATGTCATTTATTATGTGATTTGTTTGGCCAAATTTCAATCCTGAACTAATTTAGGGTTGCCTAAAGAAATGGGTTAAATACTTATGCAACAACAATATTTTATTTATGAATTTATTTATTTAAAAATATAAATATCTTCCACTTTGACATTACAGAGTATTTTGTGTAGATTGTTGCCAAAAAATGATAATTAAATACATTTTAATCCCACTTTGTAAAACAATAAAATGTCAAATAGCTTGCCTATGTATTAGTTATATTCTATTATAGAAGTGAAAAGTTTCATTACAATTCGCTATATATTCATTTTCAGATATGTTTGTCAATTTGCTTTTATTGTTTAATGGAATTGTGTTTTTCTTTAATCATGGCATCATGGGGTGGCTCAATGACAGACATGTATTTGTTTAAAATCTATCACTTGATGGTTTCATCTCAGAGAGACCAATGATCATGTTTTTTTGCAAAATGCCAAATATCTGCCTCACTCTCAGGGAAAAAAGTATTACTATTGTGTTTTACAGTCAAATATAACAAATAACTACATTTTTTCTAAAGAACTGTACAAATTATACATTTGTGACAATATATATTTTTTTATTAAAAAAAATATTATCCAGAGTGACTTACAGTAAGTGCATTCATCTTAAGATAGCTAGGTGAGACAACCACATATCAATCACAAATACATGATACGAACAGTCCTTTCCAGCTAAACAATGGATATATACAACATGCAACAATTTCAAAGATTTTACTGCGTTACAGTTCCTATAAGGAAATCAGTCAGTTGAAATAAATTGGGTTTCACATAGCTGGGAATACAGATATGCATCTTTTGGTCACGGATACCATTTAAAAAAAGTAGGCGTGGATCTGAAAACCAGTCAGTATCTAGTGTGACCACCAGATGCCTCATGCAGCTCGACATACAGTATCTCCTTCGCATAGAGTTGATCAGCCTGTTGATTGTGGCCCGTGGAAAGTTGTCCCACTGTTCTTCAATGGCTGTGCAAAGTTGCTTGATATTGGGTAGGAACTGGAACACGCTGTTGTACCAGAATCCCAAACACTGGGCCATTTTCAGCTTCTAGGAATTGTGTACGGGGGGGCCGTGCATTATCGTGCTGAAACATGAGGTGATGGCGGCAGATGAATGGCACAACAACGGGCCTCAGGATCTTGTCACGGTATCTTTGTGCATTCAAATTACCATCGATAAAATGCAATTGTGTTCGTTGTTCGTAGCATATGCCTGCGCATACCATAAACCCACAGGCACCATGGGGCAATCTGTTCACAACATTGACATCAGCAAACTACTTGCCCACACAACGCCATACACGCTGTCTGCCATCTGCCCGGTACAGTTGAAACCGGGATTCATCCATGAAGAGCAGACTTCTCCAGCTTGCCAGTGGCCATTGAAGGTGAGCATTTGCCCACTGAAGTCAGTTACGACACCAAACTGCAGTCAGGTCAAGACCCTGGTGAGGATGACTAGCACACAGATGAGCTTCCATGAGGCGGTTTCTGACCGTTTATGCAGAAATTCTTCGGTTGTACAAACCCACAGTTTCATCAGCTGTCCGGGTGGCTGTTCTCAGACGATCCCGCAGGTGAATTTTATTTGATTTATTTAACCTTTATTTACCTAGGCAAATCAGTTAAGAACAAATTCTTATGTACAATGACGGCCTACCCAGGCCAAACCCGGACGACGCTGGGCCAATTGTGCGCTGCCCTAATTATGCGCTGCCCTATGGGACTCCAAATCACGGCTGGTTGTGATACAGCCTGGAATCGAACCCGGGTTTGTAGTGAAGCCTCTATACTGCTTGCTGGTATCCCTGCTTGCCAGCTCACTTTCCGTTCGAATCCCAGATCCGTCGTTGCACCTGGGATTCCATCTCCGGTTTCTGGCTCACCTCTTTAACCGTTAGGCTAACTGCCACCCCTGTAAGGTGATACACACAAGTGATACACTTAACTTAAGATATCAAGTGATACACTTAACTTAAGATATCAAGTTATACATTTACCTTAAGATATCAAGTGATACACTTAACTTAAGATATCAAGTGATACACTTAACTTAAGATATCAAGTGATACACTTAACTTAAGATATCAAGTGATACACTTAACTTAAGATATCAAGTGATACACTTAACTTAAGATATCAAGTGATACATTTACCTTAAGATATCAAGTGATACACTTAACTTAAGATATCAAGTGATACATTTACCTTAAGATATCAAGTGATACACTTAAATTAAGATATCAAGTGATACACTGTTAACTTAAGATATGAAGTGTCATTGATGATTGGTACTTCTTGACCTCTTAACTGTTTTCACAGCTGTAAAAGAAGAGAAAGAATAAGAAAAGCAATGACAACTTTCAGTTGTATTCCTTTGCTCAGTTCAGTGGTGATGTTTGTTGGAAATGCTTTAATGCCTTTAAACACCAAGTCTGTTTTTTGGACAAAAATAAAATCACTTGGGAGTTGGTAAGAAAGGGCCTGTAGAGATCAGTTTTAATTGTAATTTCATGGTATTATGTTTTGTTATGTTTTTATTCCTTAGAGAGCTAAAACCGTGGGTCACCTCCACCAACACCCACACCCGGGAGCTGTCGCCAACGGCAACATGGGTCCCACCATGGGTAACATGATGGAGATGTCACCGCGCCAACGGCACACTCAACTGCAGCAGCAGCATCATCAGCACCTGCAGCAGGCTCCGCCAATCTCCTACCAGCAGCACTGCCACGCCCCTCCACATCACCTGGGAAACGCCCACAGCCTGGGCCACCAATCAGGGAACGCGCCGCATCATCCGGTTCACCAATCACCTCCCTCGCACCTGCAGGCCAGCCACACCCACCAGACCTCGCCTCACCTTCCCTCCACTCCATAGCTGCTCAGGTACAGTATTACCTAGTTGTTGACATGAAAACCACTCTATATCAAGCTTTGTTAGTTTAGCGTGAGGGTTGGTTGCCAATTGCTGTAATCTGACATCTGTAAAATTGCCTGTCATCACCACTGTTGCATCAACATTATGGTGCTATTGCATAGACCTTTTGAATCCCAAATGAACCCGTTTCCTATGTAGTGCACTCAAAAGTAAATTGGAATTAGGGTGCTATTTTGAAGGCATCCCTTATCACAGAGGATCCAAAGTTGTACAGGTTTAATGACCCGTGTTTGTCTGTTGTGCAGTTGTCTCCAGCAGCGCAGCAGATGCATTCATCCCAGCAGACACATTCCCTGCATGCAGGCCAGGCGACTGGAGGACGCCGCAGGAGGTCTGTGGACCAGGACCCAGACGAGCGCAGGCAGAAGTTCCTGGAACGCAACCGAGCTGCGGCCACTCGATGCAGACAGAAGAGGAAGGTCTGGGTGTCTGCTTTGGAGAAGAAGGCAGAGGAGCTGACACACAACAACATGCAGCTGCAGGTAGGTTTATACGAGGGTTGTCACCATACCAGTACAGCGATACTACCATAACTGATTTTCCCTGGACAAAAGTAAAACTCAAAGCAGACTAAACTCTTTGGCTCTTAAAAAACCTATTTAATGTTAAATATTGTGTGCTATAGCACGGAAATCAAACCGTGATTCAGGGTGACATAAGGCTGCTTCTTTCTACCAGTAGGACTTTTTTCCTCTGGTATCGTGACAACCCTAGACAACATGAGTTTACGCACGCAAACACATACACTCACACATTGTCACACTATCACTAACCTTTCTGTCCCTCGTACCATTCCAGAACGAGGTGACTACTCTGAGGTCAGAGGTTGGCCAGCTGAAGCAGATCCTGCTGACCCATAAAGACTGTCCTGTCTCCACCCGCCAGAGAGAATCACAGGGGTACCTCAGTGAGTAACACCCCAACCCCGCCCATCCTCAAAACACCCAGAGGTATACCCCTACCCTCTACAATACTCCTATCCTCAAAACACCCAGAGGTATACCCCTACCCTCTACAATACTCCTATCCCAAAACACCCAGAGGTATACCCCTACCCTCTACAATACTCCTATCCCAAAACACCCAGATGTACACCCCTACCCTCTACAATACTCCTATCCCAAAACACCCAGAGGTATACCCCTACCCTCTACAATACTCCTATCCTCAAAACACCCAGAGGTATACCCCTACCCTCTACAATACTCCTATCCCAAAACACCCAGAGGTACACCCCTACCCTCTACAATACTCCTATCCCAAAACACCCAGAGGTATACCCCTACCCTCTACAATACTCCTATCCCAAAACACCCAGAGGTATACCCCTACCCTCTACAATACTCCTATCCCAAAACACCCAGAGGTATACCCCTACCCTCTACAATACTCCTATCCCAAAACAGATTCCTACTTCTATCCCAAAACACAGATTCCTATCCCAAAACACAGATTCCTACTCCTATCCCAAAACACAGATTCCTATCCCAAAACAGACTCCTAGTCCTATCCCAAAACACAGACTCCTAGTCCTATCCCAAAACAGACTCCTAGTCCTATCCCAAAACACAGACTCCTATTCCTATCCCAAAACACAGACTCCTATTCCTATCTCAAAACACAGATTCCTACTCCTATCCCAAAATACAGACTCCTACTCCTATCCCAAAACAGACTCCTACTCCTAACCCAAAACAGACTCTTAACCCAAAACACAGACTCCTATCCCAAACACAGATTCCTACTCCTATCCCAAAACCCACAAAGATACATACTGTACCATGTGTACCATCTACATGGTCCCATGTGAGTGTGATGGGCCTGCTACACAGGACACTTTTGCAGAGTGTGAGACACTCCTATTGTTTTTAGTGAAACCTGGGTCTTAGCAGCGACTCCCTGGTTGAATCAACGTTGTTTCCACATCATTTCAATTAAATTAAGCTGAACCTACAGGAGGTTGGTGGCACCTTAATTGGGGAGGACGGGCTTGTGGTAATGGCTGCAGCAGAATCAGTGGAATGGTATCCAGTGGGATGGCCCTGTGAGAGACTTGTGCTGCTCGGTGTAAAACTTTCATAAATTCAAGGTATGATTCACTCCTAAGAACACTTGATGAAGTGCCTGGCACACTGGCAAAATGTTACATGTCCAGGATAGCAGCTTAAAGCCTCAAGTTCTTGACGCCCAGTGTAGCTCCCTGTCAGAGGGTCTCCCCAATTCAAGAAACATCCAGAGTCAGAAATACAGGGCTACAGTCTCGAAATGGTTGGCATATGAGGTTGAAAAGGGAGATCGAAAACCCCTTTGCACCTTGATGACTGAATTGAAACATCTATGATGCCTATTCTTGTCAGAATGATAGTTGATGTAACCAGTGAGCACATTCTTGGGTGTTACAGACAGATGTACTTTATTGGTATATTTGCTCCACAGTAATGCAAATGTCAAAATAAAATAGCTATTTTCCTTATATGAACTGTACATGAGTTGTCATTAATTATATAACATATGACTGCTTTATTTCTGGTGACATTTTGTTATTTTTATATATAGTGTTTTTATTGTAGACTTTTCTTCTGGACCCAGATCTTAAACAGAGAGAGAGAGGGAGCTGTCAAACACTAGCCAGGTCAATTTGATTGACAGCTGTCTCTGTGCCCCAGGTCCAGGGAGTTCGACAGGAAGTCCCTCCCCCCTATGTCCCGGGTCGCAGCAGCAGGCCATCCAATCCAACAGCATCTCCACCTCCTCAGCTGGAGGGGGCGATGGAGCACACAGCAATTAAAAATTAAAGCGCGGGTGGGTGCGCATGTGGTTCGGAACATAGAGTTGGATAGAGAGCTTCCAATAATGTCCCAGGAGACAAACTTTCTAGTACATCTCTATGGTTCAGAATCAACCCCCCTCCAATTGAGTACAGGATGTAGTTACTCCTAAACACTGAGCTAAGGTCAGTTATGTGTTTCCCCCCTAATGATTAAGGTTAGGATGGGGAAGGGTGAGCTGATCCTTGATCTGTGGTTAGAGGCAACTTCTACCTGGAATCAGGGATTAAACCCTAGGTGGGTGCATCTCATTAGTCTTAAATGGCTCCCTCTCCTGGTCTCCTAGCCTCTATGGACACATGTATAGCAGAACTGGACTGGTCTCTATAAGCCTTACATCTCCGGTAGGTTTGCAAAATTCCGGTAACTTTCCCAACCGTGATTTCTGGAAAACCTGTGCATTTTGGGAAAGTTACCAGTGTTTTTGCAACCCTAGTCCCTGTCTCTCTAACTGTGTGATCATAGTCACCTGTGAACTGGATCGTATTGTGTCTGGGGGAATCAGTCGACCAATGTGTCTCAGTTAGTGGGAAATCAGACAAGTACTGTGCTATCTATTCCAGGACTGCTTCATGGTTGTGTGTCTGCAAACATACTTGTTATCATATCACCTTTTTCTTAGTGGCAGTATTTTTTTGAATGCGTCGGAGTTGGGTCTTGTAACTTACACCATGACTAGGACCAGGAGTTTCTCCAGGAACAACTCTGGGGCTTAAAAATAGCCTGTTACTATGGACCAGAGTTTTACCTAGTCAGGTCACTGGGTCAGGTTAAACTCCTGGCTCTAACCATGACTAAATAATGTTACTACATTGCGTATGTGTTTGTGTATGGTTGTATGTATAACATAGGCCTCTCTGAAATGCAGAACGTGAACAAAAACTAATACAAATGTACATTTTATACAAATTTATATCAAGTCCTATGAATAGGATGCCCTTGTTTTGTAACAATGTAATGCAAAGCCTCTTTTCCCTTTGAAAGTATTACAATGTTTGTACATACATTAAGTTGGGCCCAGAGTTTTCCTTGACCATGTCACTTGACCAAGATAACTCCTGGCCCTTTGTTTAACCTCTGTAAAGCACTTACTAGTTTCCTACAGTGTATTTATCATGTAAACTAGGCTCACACAGTACGTTGGCCTATAACCTGTTACCTGTATCTATGTATCCTTCTGTGTCTGTATTGTGATGTGTTTTGTTTATTATTTTTTTGTACAGATATTGACAATCGCTACAAACCTAAATACGAAAATAAAAGCACTTATTCTCTGGTATCTTATTGTGATTTTTACTCAAGTTCCGTTGCCTCCATCAGGAGAAAATGTCATTCGATCTAATAGGCCTGTCAGACGAATGGTTATAGTCTGCCCCCTAGCGATATCTTCTGGAACTGAAGACAGTTTGAGGCACCCTGATTGAATGAGTCAAAGGTCAGCGATCACAGATTCATTTACCCGTCTGTAACTTAGCTTTAGCAGGTTGAGTGAAAGAAAATGGATGTGAGAGGGCCAAGAACTAGTCAAAGTCAATAGTGATGACTTTTATTCACTATCAGTAGGGGACAGGCCCAATCCACTATAGTTTAACAAAAACTTAAGTAACATATCAGTCTTAAACAACTAGGATATTGAAGTGGATTATACTGTTTCTGTTTCATATCTCAGACCGTGTTTCCTGGTCTATATGTCTGTCTGTGTCTGCTGTTGTTATGGTAACACACTGTTGACAGGCTTGGAGTGTAGAGCTGATCAGGCCTGAGTGTTGGAGGTACTCCACCCGGTCTACCCAAAAAAACACCTAACTATTGCCAGACTTTCTGTCTTGAAACACACGCACACACACTTTAAGTACATGATGAAACACACACACACACACACACACTTGCACAAATGCAGGCATACATTACACACACACAACATATTTTCTAATGAATGAATATGCAGTATTACTACAAACATTAAACTTACTGCCCTTCTGTAAAAATAGCAAAACTATAATATTGGTTTCTTTATTTGTATCGGAGCCATATGAACAAAGGACTTACACCATTATTTGCAAAGGCATCGGTCTTTCTTTTCATACAGACAAATGGACCATTACGTCCAACAGTCAGGAATGCATGGTTACTTACTTGTTACTTAGCACCAGCACAATACATAGTTGAGTATAAAAGTATCAAAACATCAAACAAAATAATTATTTCTGCCAACCAGCAGCCATCTTTTCTTGCATTTTCAAGCACATTACAAATGACATTTTATACACAATTTAATGTCTATTAGTCTAATATTAGCACCAGATGAAATCAGGTAATTCTCTCTCTCTCTCTCTCACACACACACGGCAATGGAACAGGAAATGCATGAGGCTTAGAGGAAGTCTGTGGGATTGACATCCTGTAGTGTCTGAATCAGCCCTGATGAGCTCAGCTATTTGATCACCCATAAAAAGACAACTTTGGTCATAACACATCTATAACTGTGGTCATATGGTCATAACCCATGAACAGAACTATAACTGTGGTCATATGGTCATAACCCATGAACAGGACTATAACTGTGGTCATATGGTCATAACACATGAACAGAACTATAACTGTGGTCATATGGTCATAACCCATGAACAGAACTATAACTGTGGTCATATGGTCATAACCCATGAACAGGATTATAACTGTGGTCATATGGTCATAACCCATGAACAGAACTATGGTCATATGGTCATAACCCATGAACAGAACTATGGTCATATGGTCATAACCCATGAACATAACTATGGTCATATGGTCATAACCCATGAACATAACTATGGTCATATGGTCATAACCCATGAACAGAACTATAACTGTGGTCATAACAGAACTATAACTGTGGTCATATTGCCTGAACACAACCTTACTGTGGTTCTGTGGTCATGAATATAACCTTGTGGTTCTATGGTCATAACTCAACCCTGGCTGTGGTCCTGTTATGGTCATGAAGTGCTCCAGAGTGCAGGTTAAATACCAGTCCACTTCTGTCTCTGCAGCATCTTACACATTCTCCTGAGGATGTTCCTTCCTGGTGATGGCATCTTGGTGTTCTCAGGTTCTAAATATGGATTATCTAATGCTCACAATAAAAAATATATATTCTAGCGCTTAAGTGGGTCACAGCGCAAACATGTTTTCAAGTTCCAGGTCTATGGTGTTTATTAATCTGAGAACCTCTGCATGTCACTGTTGTCTCTACGGGTGGGGCTGATGTCAAGGAAACGGTCGCAGGGGAACTCTATAAGGTCGCCCCCTTCCTCCAGGTTTCCGAGCCGTGGCGGCCGGCTGCTCTGGAAGCTTGTGAAGTCTGTTGACACCGCCGCCGTTGTTGTCATGGAGCTGCGGAACGGTCGCCGCGTGGAGTACATGTGGCGCACATGCACTGCTGACTTCCTCCTTTTCAGCTTCCGCCTCAAACTTCGCCCCAGCCAGGCTCCTCCAATCACCAGAAGAAGGACGGCGTTGCCGGCCAGTGTTCCCACGGTGACCAGTTGGAGGTCAGAGGTCAGTGTCTCTTGGTGATGAACCTCTTCTGGGAGAGTGACCAATCCGGCGCAGTGGTCCCTGGGCGCCACCTGACACACAGACCCTCCCACCACACCCTCAACACAAGCCATGTAGGTGATGTCTGGGCTTAGTTCTCGTAACATCACCGACCGCGCCGTGCCACGGGCGTACACGTATCGAGGAAAACGGTCAGATGACCCAAAGCGGTCAAACAGCACTCGGTAGTGGACCTCTTCTAGTCCCGGTCCGGCTCCCGGTGTAAAGCGGCTGTGGTCGCGTGTGGTCCAGTGGACCGTGGCCGTGCTGGAGGCGACCTGGTCGACTGTCACGTTGGTGATGAAGTGGCGGTTGAACACACAGGGGTCGGTCACTGCAGGTATAATGTCCTCGTGACCGCCTCTGAACAGGTCAAACCGTTCCTCTTTTCGAGGGGTGGGAGGAGAGGAGGTGAGGAGCTCTGTGATTGGCCCACTGAGATGGTTACCATGGCTATTTTGGTGGTCAATTGTCTGAGGCCAGGTTGTGGTTGGAGGCGTGGGGTTGTCCAGGAGAGGGGCTTGTGTTTGAGGAATGCTGCGGCCCGGAACGGAATCCCACCTCCCTTTCTCACGCTTCCCAGAAGCCTCAGCAGAAGGTCGCGACCTTGGGCTGGCAGATATTTTCTTCCTCCTCTTCCTGTTTGATGACAGGGATTTGTCCCGCTCATCTTGCCCTCCCTGGTCCCCTTGGATACCCACCTCCTCCTCTCCCTCCTTCCTATCCTCTCCCTCTCTACCCCTGCCCACCTTCTCTATTGCCTTCATCTCCACTCCCTCTCTACTCCCAATTTCCCTATGCTCTTCTCCATCCTTCCTTTCCTCTGCCTCTATTCCTCTCCTCTCCCCTTCTATCTCCTTCCTCACCTCTCCCTGCCCTCTCTCCCTGTCCTCCAGCTCCTTCTCCAGGACACCCCCTCCTCTGCTCTCCTCAGGCCTAGTCTGGGTCACACACAAGTGGCTCCAATTCCCTGGGGGCTGCAGCTGGGAGCTGTTGATATAATCTAGATACTTCCCCCTCAGTGTCGCTGGGTGATGACATTGCAGGAAAACGGTCAGCAGCTTCCCCTGAGAGTGTGCCGACTTCATCCACTGCTTCAGCTCGACCAGGCCGCAGTCACACGTCCAGTTGTTGCCATGGAGATCCAAATCGTAAAGGCCGCTGTTGAGGGCGAATATGTTACCGGAGAGGCTCGTGAGCCTGTTGTCTTTGAGTTTTAAAACACTCAGATGCTTCAGTTGTTCAAAAGCAGAGGGGTCCACTGTGGAAATTTGGTTGCAACTAAAGTCCAGCTCCTCAACTCTCTCCAGCGGGTCGAGAAGTCCTGCGGGAAGATTCTCCAGTTCGTTCCCGTCAATCAGAAATTCTGTCAAGCTCGACAGTCCTTTCAACGACTCGCTTTCCAAATGGTAGATGTTGTTATTGCTGAGGGATAGTTTAGAAAGCTTTTTCAGATTCTGAAAGACGTGGTTTCCGACGTGTTGTATTTCATTTTCAGAGAGCAGCAACGTATTCAGCGACCTGAGCTGGGAGAACGTAAACACATTACGCACGGCTGTCAGTTTGTTCTGCGCCAGGTTGAGAAAGCGCAGTTTGGTGAGCGTGGAAAAGGCGTTTCTGTGAATGTGACTCAGCTGGTTCGATTCTAGATGGAGATAATGTAGATTAGTCAAGCTCTTAAAGACTGAATTCTGTAACAGTTCTATGGCGTTCCCATCCAACCGCAGCTTCACAATGCTCTCCAAGTTACCAAACAGCTCTGGAGTAATCTTCTTAATGTCATTGTTATTGCCATACAAAGTTGTCAGTTTTGCCAGTGACTGTAAAGTTTCTGGGGGTATTGTTGATATCAGATTGTTGCCCAAATACAGCTCCTCCAATTTGGAGAGCTTTTCAAACGCTTTTGGGTGAATGGTCTGTATTTGATTATACTGTAAATTCAACCTTATAAGATTTCCATACCGTGTGAAGTCGAAGGCGGAGATGTTACCGATGAAGTTTCCGCCGAGGCTGAAGACAAGCACGTCCTCTGGGACCCGCGATGAGTGCACCTTGGGCACCGCGCGCAGCCCCCGGTTTGTACAGAGGATGTGCTGCGCTTGCTGGCAGTCGCAGCGCTCAGGACAGAAGCCGCTAGCGGGTGAAGGCGAGAGGAACCCGTCACAAGAGAAAATGAGAAAGCAGATGACACCAACGAAATTACCGGTATCCATTCCAAAACGGCAGTTGGCTCAAGCTTCTGATGCGGCATTCCCCCTTTGTGTTCAAGTGCAGTTACCCCGACTCTCCACTCTCACTTTGGTGTCCGATACATATGTCAATTTTTCACTTGTTGCTCCGTCATTGTGGAGGAAAGTTGTCCTACACTTAGTTTAGTGTGAAAAGGTGTCTGGATCCATGGCTAAAAACTGCTGTTCATAGAATACATGTATTTGTGCGCTGCGCTGTCATGCCGTGTGAGGAAACGCTCACCTCCCCAGAATGATCCATATCCCGGCCCCAAGTGGTCATCTGGAGCAAATTACAGACCTGAACGCAGGGTTCACGCGCAAAGCACACACACACACGAGCGCGCGCTCAGCCCCTCCCCCGCATCTCCCGTCCCCGCCACCACCATTAGTGTACAGCGCCTGACGTACAGGATTCAGAGCTGCGCGTGCATACACACAAACACACGTCCTCTAAATCTAATCAAATGCGTGGAAGATAGGACGCATATACGGTATCTTGTTGTATTCGAGGCATGGAGAGAGAGTGAGAGACGTGTCTGAACCCTTTGACCGAGTTTTCCGCGTGCCCCCGCACCCCCTATGGCTCGCGAGGTGAGATTCGATACTCGGTATGGAGAAAGCAGACGGGAAGCCTTCCTTCCCACGAGGGTCCCCCGGGGGATCCCGGACTGAGTGACTCAGTCTTGGACTACCTCCTCGCACACGTTTCAAAGTGCATAATGGATCTCTCCAGACAGCATAGGCCTAGCACCAGAGGAAGACAGTAAAAGAAAACGTTCTCATTCCACAGGATCTCAAATGTTGCACTGAAGAAAAACACTTAATTCGGTGTGTTACTGCTAGAATTCAAATTGCTTGCAGACAGTCATTTACCTCCATGCCATCATCAATGAACACCAATGTATTCAAGATGGCTGGTCAGTGGTACCTTGGGGAGGGTTGGGGCTCAAACACATGTTTCACATTAATGCAAGAGGAATTCAGGTCATGGTGCCTGTGTTAAGACTACAGAGGCGGGGTGCCAAATCTTTGATTAGGATCTCTACTTGAAATGCTGGGTACAAAGCATGATCTATGTAGTCAGGGTTCAGTTCAGTGAGCCATGTAGTGGACTGTAGATTAGACTGTAGGCTGTATGTTAGTCTAGTCTGTATACTGTCAACCTGGGCACAGGGGTCGACATAACATAGTATCCCTCCAAATAGTATATGTTACATTTCCTATGTATTAATTTGTGTATGTCCATCATCCATTTTGTATGATGTTATGATTTACAATTTTATGATATGTTACAAATTGAAATTCGTACAATACGTTTTAATTTGTTACAAATTCCAAGTTGTTGTGGCCAACGTTAACTAGATGGCTAACGCTAACATTCGCTAGGCTAGGGGTTAAGGTTAGGAGTTATATTAAAGAGTTAAGGTTAGGAGTTATATTAAAGGGTTAAGGTTAGGAGTTATATTAAAGGGTTAAGGTTAGGAGTTCAATTAAAGGGTTAAGGTTAGGAGTTAGGTTAAAGGGTTAAGGTTAGCTAACATTCTAAGTAGCAAGTAGTTGTAAAGGTGCTAATTAGCTAAAATGTTAAAGTTGTCCATGACAAGAGTTGAACATGCAACCTTTGGGTTGCTAGACATTTGTGTTATACACCAACCCAACTACCCTACTGTCAGTATTATGTAACCATACCAAACGTAACATATCATATTAATTTGAGAGTCCCAGATTTACATTTACTATGTTACGTCTAGTCTATGAGACCAGGCCGACTGTGTAATGCTGCCTACTGTGTGTAAGAGCCCTACAAGCGTTGCTTCCTCTATAGGCTGCGTTTACACAGGCAGCCCTATTCTGATCTTGTGCCACTAAATTGGTCTTTTGACCAATCAGATCAGATCTTTTGCTAAAGATCAGAATTGGGCTGCCCGTGTACACGCTGTCTTTAGTGCCCCACAGCTTGAATCAAGAGGTCTGGATACACTTCCAATGCAACCTCAACATCTTGTAGAAGACCAGAGTGAAAGAACATTGCAGTAAATCCTACATGAGCACTGACTCTGGAGACAAGGTTGCAGATGTCCTAAAATAGTGGTCACGCACACCCACCCAGCCAGTTGTGCACATGCACCACATGCATTTACATGTTCACATTGTAGTCATTTAGCAGACACTCTTATCCAGAGCGACTTACAGTCACGGCAACTCCAGCACTCCACTTTCAACCTCATTTTCATCATCTCCAGCACTCCACTTTCAACCTCATTTTCATCATCTCCAGCACTCCACTTTCAACCTCATTTTCATCATCTCCAGTACATTACTAGTGTAAACGTGTGAAAATGGTTCATTTCTACAAAAAAATATGTAGTTAAAAAGTTGTACCCAATGCCATCATCTAAAGTTAAAACATTTGAAAAACAGTGATTTTATACAGTGATACTCGTTGCAGATTTTGAAAAATCAGTGATATACTTTTAATCCTATCCTGTGATGTCACAGAGAAGCATTTTTTTTCCTTCTGACTATTGTAGCGGTAAATTCCTAGGATTGCCTTACAGTGAGGGATAACCCAGAGTTAGAGAAGAGCATTATACCCGTTCTCATGCATATCTATTGTTAGAGATCACAGTGTGTCATGACTATACACAGAACTAGGATCAGGGACGCTCTGTTATGAGTGAGTAACTGTGTGTATGTGAAATGCAGCTGTGTGTGTGTGTGTGTGTGTGTGTGTGTCAGAAATGCAGCCCATCTGGGAACCCCCCTGCCCCAGCGAGGTCATTTCCTGTCTGGCCCTTCATATGAATTTCTCTCTCAGTCTGACAGACCGATGGGAGGAATATCTCTCCCTCTCTCTCTCTGGATGCATTTTTGTAAGCCCAGTTCTCTCTGAGAGCCAAGATACAGCCCTGGATCAGTGGAGACACACACACACGGTCCATGAACACTCGCCGAGTTACACTGTCAGTCAGTTTATGTAGTGTCATGGAATATAATTGGATTTTTCACACTCATTTATAATCACAGCTTTGCACAGATCCTATGTAATTGCATGGTTTTGTAAATTACACACAAATTAGTGTAGTAGTCTTATACGAAAGTCTCTTCGTAATGCAGAGCTAGTCAATGTTAGTTATGAGAGTAAACAGATATTCAGTAAAGAGAGCTGATGAGAGGGGGGAGTTAAAAGTGACGGAGAAACTTAGAGATAGAAAGAGGGAGAAGGTGTGAAAAAGAAAGAATAGGCAGACATGCTTGTAAACAGAGAACCTCTTTTCAGTGAGCTATAGTCTTCTGGAGTTGATCCAATTCCAGACTTTCACAAAGAGGTCCATTTAGGACCCCGGACAGAGTTGTCTGTCAGTATGCCTGAGCACAAAGACAGACACAGTCTGGTTTCATCAGCCACTCTCTCCAATCATCCCTCTATTCCACACAGCCTTGGACCGTCCAATCAACACCAGCGCAGATGACATTTCACTCCCTCAACACACAGAGAAGCCTCATTCTGTCAGTAAGAGAGAGAAAGAAAAGTTGTTTCTCTGAATGTGGCAGTAAGTGTGTAAGTGAGATATCATCTAGGTTATTTAATGTTTGTGTGCGAGTGCATTGATGTTTAGGTCATGAGGGGGTGTGTGTGTATATATGTGAATGAGACAGTGCGGTATATGTCGTCTAGGGAGGGTTGGCTTTCCCGGCTGTACAGCTCAAGTTTGAAAAAGCCCACCTCAGTCAGCACTCGTGTGTGTGTGTGTACCTGTGTTGAGTTATTCTGCAGGATCTGTGTATCTGTGTTTAGTGAACTTGCAGGATCTGTGTGTATGTGTATCTGTGTTGAGTGATTCTGTGGCTGTGTGTGAGACAAGTAGAGCGTCTCTGTTTGTGTGTTTTGAAAACCTTATGCATCCGCATGACACATCTATCATTATCTAACAGAACTGTGACAGTTTGAGTTGAACTAGTTCACGAAGCAAAAAAAAATGTAGTCTTTAGGTCTGTAACAGCTTTAGTGGCCTTTGGTCTCCCCGGGATGACAAATATACACATATACAAATATAAAAACACAGAGGGTGATATAGCCTTGAAGTGATGATGATTTACCACCCAGCTTAGGGCACTCTGAACACACACACAGCAGGGGTGAGAGGGGGCTCTGAAGTAATGATCTGCCTCACACACACAAAGCAGCGGAATTCCCCTAATTGGACACACATGGCGTTTTTTTGTCTGCAATCACAACAGCTTTTCTCAGAGGACCTCGAGACTCAATAGGGATGAACTGCATGCGAAACAGACCCCCTTGCAGACCAATGTAAATGCCACATGCAACAAGATGCATCTCTTCAACCTGGACTCGGGTAGAAGTAACATAGTAAAAGTATATTCGGACCACTCCAATTAGTATGTTACGTTTCCTATGGTATGTATTATAGATGGTGCTTGCCTACGGAGCTGTGAGGGGAACGGCACCTCAGTACCTCCAGGCTCTGATCAGGCCCTACACCCAAACAAGGGCACTGCGTTCATCCACCTCTGGCCTGCTCGCCTCCCTACCACTGAGGAAGTACAGTTCCCGCGCAGCCCAGTCAAAACTGTTCGCTGCTCTGGCCCCCCAATGGTGGAACAAACTCCCTCACGACGCCAGGACAGCGGAGTCAATCACCACCTTCCGGAGACACCTGAAACCCCACCTCTTTCAGGAATACCTAGGATAGGATAAAGTAATCCTTATCACCCCCCTTAAAAGATTTAGATGCACTATTGTAAAGTGGCTGTTCCACTGGATGTCTTAAGGTGAACGCACCAATTTGTAAGTCGCTCTGGATAAGAGCGTCTGCTAAATGACTTAAATGTAAATGTAAATGTATTAATTTGTGGATGTCCATCTTCCATGTCAAATGATATGTTACGAATTGCAATTGGTATAATATGCTAGGAATTTGCTAAGTATGATATGTTACGAATTCCAATTTGTTGTGGCTAACATTAGCAAGGTGGCTAACATTAGCTAGGCTAGGGGTTAAGGTTAGCTAACATGCGAAGTAGTTACAAAGTAGTGTAAAAGTAGTTACAAAGTTGCAAATTAGCTCAAATTCTAAAGTTGTTTGTGATGATAATTGAACAGGCAACCTTTGATTGCTAGATGTTCACATTACACGCCTACTTATCCACCCCGACCAACCACCCTACTTTTGTTTTTGCCTTAAGTAACCATACCAAACGTAACATATACTAATTTGAGTGTTGCGGATTTATGTTTACTACAGTATGTTACATCTAGTCTATGAGACCAGGCTGATCTCTTTGGGCTTATGACAATAAACAGAGGTGATAGAACAGGAAGTGGATAGATGATCCCTTTGTGCTTTTGGTTAGTCTTCAACATGCAGTAATTAAAAATCATACAATGTGATTTTCTGGATTTTTGTCTCTCACAGTTGAAGTGTAGCTATGAGAAAATTACAGACCTCTACGTGCTTTGTAAGTAGGAAACGCTGCCGATTTTGCAGGTTATCAAATACTTGCTCTCCCCACTGTATGTTGGGTATATGTGTGTACATCTAACCAGCTTGAGAAAATGGAGAGAGCAAAAGATTTTGGTAGAAGGAAGTTAGAGATTTAGAGGGGGAGAAGTAGTTGGAGAAAGAGGGGGACATGGTGAGCGAGAGAGTGGGACAGACGGAGGGAGAGAGGGTTGGAAAGTTTACATGAGCAGCAGCTGTTTGGATCGTTAAGTACTTTAACCCAAGCCAGAGACCACAGATCTAAACCACACCAACTATCTCTGGTCCCACTGGCTCAGTGAGCGTGTTTGTGTGTATGTATTTGTGTTTGCTTGTGTGTGTTACTGTGTGCAAGTCAAAACCAGTGAGTGTCTAAACCTGCATGACAGTGTGTGTCTGTTAGTCCTGTATTATAAGTGTGAAGGGAGAACCTGGGCCCCATGCCTGCTCTCCATCCAGCCCCCTCTCTATCCCACCACACATCCCCCAGTTAAGCCCAGCTGGTTCCCATCGAGGGAGGGAAGAAGGGGAAGGGGTGAGGAGAGAGGGGAGGATAGGGTGAGGAAGACTTTGCTGGGCTATCAGTCTCATCTCACATGCAACACTCCTATAATGTTACAATGACTTCGAAAAACCCAGAAAAAGAATCCAAAAGGGTTTAACATTACTGCAACATGGGAGTCATTCTCACAAAACTGTCCCAAAAAATTCTTAATTGTTAAGTTTCAATGGAATTTCCTCTTGAATGAGATTTATCTATTTTATAATGACTCGTTTTTTTTATCAGATATTATGCATTTGATCAAAATGTTGACAAAATTAGAATTACTGTTAAGTCCCCAAAAAGTATTAAACAAATCAATATTTCTAATATTTTTTAACATGGCTATTTTTTTATATTGCTCCCCTAATGAAAATGCCAGAGTTAAACATAATACTGAAACAAAAATTCTAATGAAATGATACAATTATAAGATTAAATCGAGACTTTTCCCAATTTGAGCTCTTTAGCCGTTTCAGTAATGACCCTAACCCAAGAAAATGAGGACCGAGCATGCCCCCATTCTCATCGATGGGGCTGTAGTGGAGCAGGTTGAGAGCTTCAAGTTCCTTGGCGTCCACATCACCAACAAACTAACATGGTCCAAGTACACCAAGACAGTCGTGAAGAGGGCACGACAAAACCTATTCCCCCTCAGGAGACTGAAAAGATTTGGCATGGGTCCTCAGATCCTCAAAAGGTTCTACAGCTGCACCATCGAGAGCATCACTGCCTGTTATGGCAACTGCTCGGCCTCTGACCACAAGGCACTACAGAGGGTAGTGCGTACGGCCCAGTACATCACCGGGGCCAAGCTTCCTGCCATCCAGGACCTCTATACCATGTGGTTTCAGAGGAAGACCCTAAAAATTGTCAAAGATTCCAGCCACCCTAGTCATAGACTGTTATCTCTGCTACCGCATGGCAAGCGGTACCGGAGCTCCAAATCTAGGTTCAAGAGGCTTCTACCCCCAAGCTATAAGACCCCCCCACTCTTTTACGCTGCTGCTACTGTCTATGCATAGTCACTTTAATAACTTTACCTACATGTACATATTCTTACTTTTTGGGGGTATTTAAAAAAAACTGTTGTTGGTTAAGGGCTTCACTGCAAGGTCTACTACACCTGTTGTATCCAACACATGTGACAAATACAATTTGATTTGGGGGTAAAGCTTTTTTTAGAGAATACAAACCTGATTCTGAAGCCATAAAAGCTAATAACTTAACTTGTGCTCATCTAAGGATGACTCCACTGGATGATGCATCATGGGTGGAAACAACGTTATTGAAAAACTGATTCGAGTTTTTACAGTTACTTGAAAAAGTGTTACGGTAATGAGACATGTCCACAGACACTGTTTGTACGTAATGAATATTATAGTTTAATGTCAACTTCAACTAGTATATCATTGTTATGATTTATGGACAAACTACAGCAACATACTTTGAGTTTTATTCAAGTAAGTTATGTTTTTCAGAATAATTGTTTAAATAAAAGGACCTGAGACTTTAACCCTGACGCATTTTGGTCATGAGAATTTGGGGTGAAAATGTACAAAACTCAGGGGAAGATGTCAAATGTATTTAAAATAAGACACTTTCCCAAAAACTAGACATTGTGGTCATTAGAATGATTGTTGATTTTTGAAAATGAATCGTATTGTAACTCAGTTTGCTAAAGACATTTTAAAACTGGTTTCATGAGAATCACCCATATGGAATAGGCATTTACTAGTCTCTCAATACTGTTTTGGGGGAACTCCAGTCACCCTTGACATTTTGGGTACCACCTCGCATATACAGGAGGAGGGGAAGGGGGCGGCGTGGTATGTGGGGTGGCCAACCTATCAGGACTTCAGTCAGCCTTCTGAGAACACAGAGTAGGGAAGGGTAGAGGGAGGTCGACATCTGGAACACATTATGGAGCACACGATTTCTCAGTTGAAAGGGAGAAAGCGATACAGTACAGAGAAACTGTTCGGAGCGATAGAGAAATGAGGGGAAGAGAATGCAGAGAGAGAGAGAGAGAGAGAGAGAGAAGCGGTTAAATAACACACTGCATGTGTTTGATATAACATCTGCACACGTAATGGAGTTCAATCACATAATTACACTAAAGGGACATACACTCTAGACTCCATTCCATTGTTGTTTGAGACACAGGCATACATACTGGAAGAAAAGACAGCCTCCTAGACACACTCACACCCTCATTACTTAAGTACAAGATGAAACAGATCAGGATAGACCAGTTGAGGTTGATTACAGAGAGAGGAGTATTTAGCCTTGATGTCATTGTGTTTTCAACACTGAAGCAAGCTACTATGTAGGTTAGTTAGGGACCATAACATCTGAAGGGCAGCTGTGAATGATCTCTGCTTTCACTGCTACAAGCCTGACAAGCAAGCCTAATACACATTCTAGGACTGGCCTGGTACAACAGCACCCTCCACTGACTGTGAGAAACACCATGGGGATGTGGCATAGAATTGGAATCTAGACTGCAGTGACTGCAATGAACCTGTAGATGACACACTTTCCTCAATATACACAGTGTACAAACCATTAAGAACACCTGCTCTTACCATGACATAAACTGACCAAGTGAAAGCTATGATCCCTTATTGATGTCACTTGTTAAATCCACTTCAATCAGTGTAGATTAAGGGGAAGACACAGGTTAAAGAAGGTTTTTTAAGCCTTGAGACAAGGACTGTGTATGTGAGCCATTCAGAGGGTGAATGGGCAAGACAAAATATTTAAGTGCCTTTGAACAAGGGTATGGTAGTAGGTACCAGGCGCACCAGTTTGAGTGTCAAGAACTGCAACGCTGCTGGATTTTTCACGCTCAACAGTTTCTCATGTGTATCAAGAATGGTCCACCACCCAAATGACATCTAGCAAACTTGACACAACTGTGGGAAGCATTGGAGTCAACAAGTGGCAGCATCTCTGTGGAACGCTTGACACCTTGTAGACTCCATGCTCCGACGAATTGAGGCTGTTCTGAAGGCAAAAGGGGAGGGTGCAACTCAATATTAGGAAGATGATCTTAATGTTTTATACACTCTGTGTACAGGACACCTGTGTGATCTTGGGCTGTTTTATTGTAGATGAGTGTGTCTGATCAGTCACAGTAGTTTAGGGTGAAGGGGTGCATCTTAACAAAGAACACAGAATAGGTGACACATGTGGTGGCTGTTGATTGGTTATTGGCACAGTCCAGGAAGGAAGCCACCATAGGCTATTGAAATGGAGCCAATCTATCGGATTATGAAGATATGTTTGTAGCAATAGTAACGTATGTGCATAGATAACAATGCCATGTCATCGCTCTGACGAAAGACTAAGGAGGTTGGTTGAAGGGGATGGTGGATGAGAGGGGATAGGGGCCCATTTGGAAAAAGATTGCAGTCAGAGTGCAGTATAACTCCACTCCACTGTAATATAACTGCAGTCAGTGCATTATAACTGCACTCCACTGTAGTATAACGGCAGTTAGAGTGCAGTATAACTTCACTCCACTGTAATATAACTGCAGTTAGAGTGCAGTATAACTGCACTCCACTGTAATATAACTGCAGTCAGAGTGCATTATAACTGCACTCCACTGTAGTATAACTGCAGTACCCTGCAGTTATTCTGCAATTACTGCGTCCAAAATGCCACAGTCGACTGAAGTTACTGTACTTTTACTGCTGTTTGTTTTGTTGGTGATAACATTGTGTGTCTTCTTCATCACCAAAACACATCAGAAAGAACAAGTAGTACATAAGTAGATGTCATTCATAACTTAGTTCATTATGTGTGTGCCTGTGTGTGGCAGAGGGTGTGTCTACTCTGCATTAGCCGGTGGTCAGGCTGTGTCTTTACCATTGGGACAATCATTCTGGTCAGGTATGTTATGTGGAGATTAACCATGGTGAGTCTGGAGAGTGATCTCTGATTTGCGCTCGCACAAACACACACAATAATAGCTATGAACACAGGGAGCTCAAATCCACCATTAGACCAAGCCAACGGTAGGCTAGGGCAGCGGCCCCACCCAACAGCGGCGAGCCTTTCAGACAATGTTTTTTCTGCTTTTTGTTTCCCCTGTCTGTGTTGTCATAGCAATAGGCTAGGGCAGGAGGTGTCATTCATGTCATGCAAAGGAAGACATTTGTTTTGTTGAGTAAACAAATCTAGAATTGAGGCTCAGTAAAGCACACTAAATCACTGTAGGGAAATATGTGTGCTTGGGAAAAACCCTCATTTGAACAGTGTGGGTTATTTCCCAAAAGAGAAAGTCCCAAAGAAACTGCTTGTCAAGAGTATAAAGTATGTGTGCCCACTTCTCAACATGTGGCACCGTCTTATACAAGTAGTACAGGTTCTCACTTCTCTCTTACAAACACTTTGAGGGTATAATCACCATCACTCTACACACTGCCCTATCCCACCTGGATAAGAGGAAAACCTATGTAAGAATTCTGTTACTTGACTGTAGCTCAGCATTCAACACCATAGTAACCTCCAAGCTCATCATTAAGCTCGAGGCCCTGGGTTTGAACCCTCCCTGTGCAATTGGGTCCTGGACTTCTTGACGGGACGCCCCCAGCTGGTGAAGGTAGGAAACATCACCTCCACTCCACTGATCCTCAACACTGGGGCCCCACAAGGGTGCGTCCTCAGGGTCCTGTACTCCTTGTTCACCCATGACTGTGTGGCCAAGCACGCCTCCAACTCAATCATCAAGTTTGAAGACGACAAACAGTAGTAGGCTTGATTACCAACGATGACGAGACAGCCTACAGGGAGGAGGTGAGGGCTCTGGGAGTGTGGTGCCTGGAAAACAACCTCTCACTCAATGTCAACAAAACAAAGGAGTTGATCATGGACTTCAGGAAACAGCAGAGGGTGTACCCCCATCGACGGGACCACAGTGGAGAAGGTGGAAAGCTTCAAGTTCCTTGGTGTACACATCACTGACAAACTGAAATGGACCACCCACACAGAAAGTGTGGTAAAGAAGGCGCAAAAGAGCCTCTTCAACCTCAGGTGGCTAAAGAAATTTGGCTTGTCACCTAAAACCCTCAAACTTTTACAGATGCACAATTGAAAGCATCCTGTCAGGCTGTATCACCACCTGGTACGACAAAGGCTCTCCACAACAGTCATCACTAACACATTAGAAGCTGCAGCCTATTGGCATAGTCTAGAAATCACTGGCCCCTTTAAGGAATGGAACACTAGTCACTTTAATAATGTTTACATATCTGGCATTACTAATCTCATAAGTATATACTGTATTCTATACTATTCTACTGTATCTTAGTCCATTCCGCTCGTCCATATGTATATAGTCTTAATTCATTCCTACTTAGATTTGTGTCTATTGGATATATGTTGTGTAAATTGTTAGATATTACTGCACTGTCGGAGCTAAAGCGCAAGCATTTCGATACACCCGCAATAACATCTGCTAATCACGTGTACGACCAATAAAATTTGATTTGATTTATGACTTCATGACCGATGGACAATCCCAGAGATACTGTACATAAGGATGAGATGTATTCCCATGTGGACAGATTTTGACGGGAGTGGACCCTCTCCCTCTCTGACAATCCCTGTAGGGGCACTTCCACAATGGGTTATAGGCCACAGGTCACATGTTACACAAACCAGGAAGTGTTAACACAGGTGAGAGGAGAGCATGCGGTTCTTACAGTCTCACTCAAACGCACTTTATCACATTTGTACTGTAATCAAATGTAGCCCTAATGGAAAGCTGTATTTTATACCCTGCAATAGACCTAAATGGGAACATCACCCACAACAAAACCATTTCTACGCGGACACGTCAAGAACTGCTCTCAACCTGTGCAAGATGGGAATCGCTACAATCACAAGAATTTCTCTTCGGGTTAATAAAGATGCTTTTTAAAATTTCAGTTGAATCCCCATTATGAATAGCTAAACTTCCTTGCCGGGCTGGTCCCTAGGGGCCAGGGTTCCGATCTAGAAGCACGGATTGTACGGCTCCTACAGTTTTGCTTCAGTACTGCAGTTTAACTGACACCCCACCCAGAAACACAATTTCCATTCTGTAGATGGCCACATTTGTTTATTATTTAACTAGGCAAGTCAGTTAGGAACAAATTCATATTTACAATGTCGGCCTACACCGGCCAAATCCGGACGACGCTTGGGCCAATTGTGCACCACCATATGGGACTCCCAATCACAGCTGGTTGCGATACAGCCTGGATTCAAACCAGGGTGTCTGTAGTGACGCCTCTAGCACAGATGCAATGCCTTAGACGGGAGCCCCAGAGATGTCCGATTTTAAAAGTCCTAATAACACACTTTAGTCATGAATTAGTGCACAAAACACCCATTAAATTATTCAAATAATTGACGCTGAGGACCAAAAAAAAAATGTATCACTCACAACGAAGATATTAACATTTTATATTCATCCAAACAATGTCATGTTTTTGGATGTCGCCGCCGCTGGTTGCGCTGCTCCCTGTGCGCTAATAGTAATACATTTATTTTATATTGCGCTTTTCATTAAAGAGAATCTCAAAGACCCTGTAAAAACAAACAAAACAAATGTAGAGATCTGTCAGGTCTTGGGCGATGGTCTTCCACAGATTCAGATAATGTGTTGTTCAGACAGGCAGTTCAGAAAGGCTGGGCAGTAGTTTACGAGGAGGGAGCTTCGATGGCCACAGAGAGGGAGCCGTGTCAGTCAGTTACTTGGACAAGCCCAGAGATCTTCATCAGGCACCTCGTCTGTTGTCTCCTCCTCCTCCTCTGTAGGTAGGCTGGATAGTCCACTACTGAAGTGTAGCACCCACCTGGGTGATGTTTGGCAGCTATAAGCGCCAGAAAGATCACCACACATAGGAAGTAGTCAGGAAACAGTTCCCTATGAGGTGAGCCCTCTCAAGTTTAAAATGTTTAATGTCACATGCACAAGTCCACATCGTTGATGCAACCAGCAATAAAAAAAAGAATATGCTGTATTGATGCGTCATTCAAATGATTGAATAACCACCTAGCCAAGCCGAAAACAAACTGTCGTGCCATTAGTCCATTGGACAAAACCACCCAATATTAAGAAAATTAATGAAGTCACAAAAACAAATAATTGCTTAAAAATGCAATCAAAATACTTAAAACAAAATATTTACAAATGTACAGGAGCCCTCTGCATAGTCTTCCTCACCGCACCACTGCAACAACGGAATGCTGATCAATATACATTTATGCGAAGACTTTACGAGAACAGATTACCTTGAAAACAACGGTCGGATATGTTGCACGCAGTCTCCAGTTCTTAAATTATTTCAATATTTCGCTGTACCACCTGGAAATGTCTACGTTTTTAATCACGTCACTGCCGGTTGAGTGCCATTTCCTCTTTTTACTCGCGAGTCATTGGACCAAAAGGCATCCCAGCCTCAGCATTCATTCACACAGCAAGCCATGGAGTAATACTTCCTTCAATTTGTGCTGGATTTAATTCACTGCAGTTTTCATCTCAAACGTGTAAGCGATTGTTGTATTCAATTTCCTATTTAGGCATATCCAAATGTTTACTTTCTGAATTGCAGCGACACAGTTCTCGCCTCGTCTCTTGCTTTTGGTCGCGGCATTAATTAATTTGCAACATATCCCTTTCGATATAGTTACTAGTGGGTGGGACTATGTTATCTGCTTGGATCATCTTTCAAACAAGTCCAAAGGACGGAGCTCAATTTCTGTAATGATTAATCTGTTCTATTTGCAAGGAATATTTCCAAACATTTAACGTTTATCTGAACATTCTCTTCGCAATGGATCAAGTTGTCACCCTCATCAGAATTAATTTCACAGTTGTTGCTTAATTTAGTGCTTAATTTAGTGCTTAATATATGACATGCCAATACAAGCTAAAGTTATTTGTAGAAAGCCTAAAGACAAATGGGGATAGCCTGAATTTGCAACAAGCAATTTGGACCATACGGTGCGCGCTGCCCCTATTGGAATATTCTCAATGGTATGAATGAACATTCCTGCTGCGCTGAGTTGCTCCTTGTGGTTCCGAGATAGACTTTGAGAGAGATGTGAAAGACGAGCAGTGGTGGCGGTAAAAGATGACCTTCGCTGTCAGTTGCGGTGTTAATGACCTAGTCGGAACAAGGAACTGACATTTCAGACTGGCTAACTGGATATACTTCCCTTGTTCCGAATAGCACATTAAATAGTCCCGTAATTAATGTGTAGCGTTAATTAGCATTCTCAGATGACACATTGGTTGATTTTGGTTCGTCAGTGCCTTGTTCACATGCTAGTCGGAAGTCGAACATTTCCGACCTGTAGTTATACATGTGTGGCGTTCAACTAATCAGCAAGTCAAATTTCCGCGTTTCCTAGTTCAGACTGGCGTATGAATGCAGCGTAGGTCTGAAATTATCAGTAACACCTTAGTCACTTCTTGGACTTTTCATTGAGACCTGTCTAGTGCGGAAATATCCCACGTAACCTGAAAGCAAATTGATGCTTGATATGTATGTGGTCGGAGGCTCCGTATGGAGTGTGTGATGCAATCGCGGAGCCTCCGGAGGCACACAGAGGCCAAATTGTGTTCTGTACTGCATCGCAGTGCGTCTCTCAAATTTTGTAACAATGCTGAGTGCTTCATGTAGCTCCGCATTGACCTGATTGGTTGACGGTAGGTGTGTGCGGGAGGTCCAGTATAAACACATACTTACTAACTTGACAAGCTCCTTCATGACAGTTCTGCGAAGCACAATAAGTATGAATGCCCTAACTTGTGTAGAGGCTGTACGGTCACTGCAGAAGTCCGATTGACCATGCAGAGCCTTTTATGCAGCTATTCCCAAACTCGATCCTTGGGACCCAACTGGGTGCAGGTTTTGGGGTTTTGCCACCTGATTCAAATAAAGTAATCATCAAGCTTTGATTATTTGAATCTGCTGTGTAGTGCTAGGGCAAAAACCAAAACGTGCACCCCTCCCCAGGACCGAGTTTGGGAAACACTGGCCTAACGACTCATTTCTCTTGACAGAACACCCACTGAAATGCTGCTAAATTGGAATATCCTTCTGATTGTTAAATGTAAATGTAAATGATTGGTGTTTCCTTGACTAATGTAGGCCTATAGACTAGTCATTCTAACTCTGAGCTCTAAATAAGTAACTGTCCAGTGAAAATCTCACTTAAAAGTTCATAATCTGTTAACTCGTAGCCAAATAATGTTGTTGACTTGTCCTTTACTCGTGTTGGTGGCCAAAAGCATAAATTATAGAAGAAAAACCCCCACCTCAAGCTTGAATCTCAAGCAGGCTGTTTAAAAAAGTGATTGCCTGTTTCCTCCATACAGTTGCTTTCAGAAAGTATTCACATCTCTTAACTTTTTCCACATTTTGTTGTTACAGCCTGAATTTAAAATGGATACAATGTAGCTTTCTTTTCACTGGCATACACATAAACCCCATTTAAAAGGGGAATTATGGTTTTTGAAATGTTTACAAATTACTTAAAGACAACACTGAAATATCTTGAGTCAATAAGCAATATGGCAAGCCTAAATAAGTTCAGAAACAAGTCAGTAAGCTGCATGGACATCATCTCTGTACCCCTCACATAAAATTATCTGTAAGGTCCCGCAGTCAAGCTGTGAATTTCAAACTGTTTCAACCACCAATTCCTTGCAAAAAATGGAACATATTGGTAGATGGGTAATAAAATGAAAGCAGACATTGAATATCCCTTTGAGCATGCTGATGTTTTTCATTACACTTTGGATGGTGTATCAATACACTTAGCCACTACAAAGATACATGTGTCCTTCCTGACTGTTGACAGAGAGGAAGGAAACCAACTCAGGGATTTCAGCATGAGGCCAATGGTGACTTTAAAACAGAGTATAATGGCTGTGATAGGAGAGAAGCTGAAGTTGCTGGATATTGTTGGAAACTGGAACACTCTGTCGATCCAGAACATCCCAAACATGCTCAATGGGTGACATGTCTGAATATGCAGGCCATTTTCAGCTCTTAGACGTATTGTGTACAAATGCTTGTGACAAGGGACAGTGCGTTTGGCGGATGAATGGCACGACAATGGGACTCAGGATCTCGTCACGTTATCTCTGTACGTTCAAATTGCCATCGATAAAATGCAATTGTGTTCGTTGTCTGTAGCTTATGCCTGCACATACCATAACCCCACCGCCACAATGGGGAACTCTGTTCACAACATTGACATCAGCAAACCGCTCGCCCACACAACACCATACACGCTGTCTGCCATCTGCCCAATACAGTTGAAACTGGGATTCATCTGTGAAGAGCACACTTCTCCAGCGTGCCAGTGCCCATCGAAGGTGAGAATTTTCTCACTGAAGTCTGTTACAATGCCGAACTGCAGTCTGGTCAAGACCCTGGTGAGGACGACGAGCACGTAGATGAGCTTCGCTGAGACTGTCAGAAACAGTTTGTGCAGAAATTCTTTGGTTGTGCAAACCCACAGTTACATCAGCTGTCTGGGTGGCTGGTCTCAGACAAACCCACAGTTACATCAGCTGTCTGGGTGGCTGGTCTCAGACAAACCCACAGGTACATCAGCTGTCTGGGTGGCTGGTCTCAGACAAACCCACAGGTATATCAGCTGTCTGGGTGGCTGGTCTCAGACAAACCCACAGGTACATCAGCTGTCTGGGTGGCTGGTCTCAGACAAACCCACAGTTTTATCAGCTGTCTGGGTGGCTGGTCTCAGACAAACCCACAGTTTTATCAGCTGTCTGGGTGGCTGGTCTCAGACAAACCCACAGTTTTATCAGCTGTCTGGGTGGCTGGTCTCAGACAAACCCACAGTTTTATCAGCTGTCTGGGTGGCTGGTCTCAGACAAACCCACAGTTTTATCAGCTGTCTGGGTGGCTGGTCTCAGACAAACCCACAGTTTTATCAGCTGTCTGGGTGCCTGGTCTCAGACAAACCCACAGTTTTATCAGCTGTCTGGGTGGCTGGTCTCAGACAAACCCACAGTTTTATCAGCTGTCTGGGTGGCTGGTCTCAGACAAACCCACAGTTTTATCAGCTGTCTGGGTGGCTGATCTCAGACAAACCCACAGTTTTATCAGCTGTCTGGGTGGCTGGTCTCAGACAAACCCACAGTTACATCAGCTGTCTGGGTGGCTGGTCTCAGACAAACCCACAGTTACATCAGCTGTCTGGGTGGCTGGTCTCAGACAAACCCACAGTTACATCAGCTGTCTGGGTGGCTGGTCTCAGACAAACCCACAGTTACATCAGCTGTCTGGGTGGCTGGTCTCAGACAAACCCACAGTTACATCAGCTGTCTGGGTGGCTGGTCTCAGACAAACCCACAGGTACATCAGCTGTCTGGGTGGCTGGTCTCAGACAAACCCACAGTTTTATCAGCTGTCTGGGTGGCTGGTCTCAGACAAACCCACAGTTTTATCAGCTGTCTGGGTGGCTGGTCTCAGACAAACCCACAGTTACATCAGCTGTCTGGGTGGCTGGTCTCAGACAAACCCACAGTTACATCAGCTGTCTGGGTGGCTGGTCTCAGACAAACCCACAGTTACATCAGCTGTCTGGGTGGCTGGTCTCAGACAAACCCACAGGTACATCAGCTGTCTGGGTGGCTGGTCTCAGACAAACCCACAGGTACATCAGCTGTCTGGGTGGCTGGTCTCAGATGATCCCGCAGGTGAAGATGCCGGATGTGCTATTGTCCCCAGTACAAGGTGCACCTGTGCAATGATAATGATGTTTAATCAGCTTCTTGATATACCACACCTGTCAGGATGATGGATTATCTTGGCAAAGGAGAAATGCTCACGAATAGGGATGTAAACAAATTATTGCACAACATTTGAGAGAAATATGTGCTTTTTGTGCATATGAAACATTTCTGGGATCTTTTATTTCAGCTCATGAAACATGGGACCAACACTTTTTACATTATATTTTTGTTCAGTGTACTTGAATAACTATGGCAAGACCTGAATGGTTGTCTAGCAATGATCAACATCCAATTGGACAGAGCTTAAAGAATTTTGAAAAGTATGGGCAAATGTTGCACAATCCAGGTGTGGAAAGCTCTTAGACTTACATTTATTGAAATTTAAATACAGAAATATATAACTCGTTTCAGGAAATTATGCATATGTCACGCGTCACTACTTCACAGGAGAGGCATTTGAACGTAAACAATTTTTAAAAAATCTATATATTTTTTGTTAGAAATGCCTTCTGGAACATGTGAACTTACAAGTTTGTCATTAAGGCACATGAATGCCATCTGTAAATATGAATACATTTGTTAAATTAGGAGCCTAGTTGGTTTAGCCATGGAAAAAGTCAGGAACCTTCCCACGAGCCATGATTGGCTGAGATAATGGATAGGCTTGACATGCCAAGAGAAGATCTCGGATTGGTCTGCCTTGTAGCCTGCTTCTGTCTAGAACATGAGCTATGCTCAATATGTGTAGGTATAATTCACTGTATCACAATTCCAGTGGGTCAGAAGTTTACATACACTAAGTTGACTGTGCCTTTAAACAGCTTGGAAAATTACGGAATATTATGTCATGGCTTTAGAAGCTTCTGATAGGCTAATTGACATCATTTGAATCAATTGGAGGTGTACCTGTGGGTGTATTTCAAGGCCTACCTGCAAACTCAGTGCCTCTTTGCTTGACATCATGGGAAAATCAAAAGAAATCAGCCAAGACCTCAGAAAAAAATGTGTTCATCTGTACAAACAATAGTACGCAAGTATAAACACCATGGGACCACGCAGCCGTCATACCGCTCAGGAAGGAAATGCGTTCTGTCTCCTAGAGATGAACGTACTTTGGTGCGAAAAGTGCAAATCAATCCCAGAACAACAGCAAAGGACCTTGTGAAGATGCTGGAAGAAATGGGTACAAAAGTATCTATATCCACAGTAAAATGAGTCCTATGTCGACATAACCTGAAATGCCGCTCGGCAAGAAAGAAGCCAATGCATCAAAACCGCCATAAAAAAGCCAGACTATGGTTTGCAACTGCACATAGGGACAATTATTGTAATTTTTGGAGAAATATCCTCTGGTCTGATGAAACAAAACTAGAACTGTTTGGCCATAATGACCATCGTTATGTTTGGAGGAAAAAGGGGGAGGCTTGCACGCTGAAGAACACCATCCCAACCGTGAAGCATCATGTGGCGGCAGCATCATTTTGTGGGGGTGCTTTGCTGCAGGAGGGACTGGTGCACTTCACAAAATAGATAGCATCATGAGGTAGGAAAATTATGTGGATATATTGAAGCAACATCTCAAATCAGTCGGGAAGTTAAAGTTTGGTCGCAAATGGTTCTTCCATGTTCAAATCAAATTGATTTGTCACATACACATGGTTAGCAGATGTTAATAAGAGTGTAGCAAAATGCTTGTGCTTCTAGTTCTGACAATGCAGTAATAACCAACGAGTAATCTAACCGAACAATTCCAAAATTACTACCTTATACACACAAGTGTAAAGGGATAAAGAATATGTACATAAAGATATATGAATGAGTGATGGTACAGAACGGCATAGGCAAGATGGAGTAGATGGTATAGAGTACAGTGTATACATATGAGATGAGTAATGTAGGGTATGTAAACAAAGTGGCATAGTGTAAATGGCTAGTGATACATGTATTACATAAAGATGCAGTAGATGATATAGAGTACAGTATATACATATACATATGAGATGAGTAATGTAGGGTATGTAAACATAATAAGTAGCATTGTTTAAAGTGGCTAGTGATATATTTGTACATGAATTTCCATAATTAAAGTGGCTGGAGTTGAGTCAGTGTGTTGGCAGCAGCCACTCAATGTTAGTGGTGGCTGTTTAACAGTCTGATGGCCTTGAGATATAAGCTGTTTTTCAGTCTCTCGGTCCTTGCTTTGATGCACCTGTACTGACCTCGCCTTCTGGATGATAACGGGGTGAACAGGCAGTGGCTCGGGTGGTTGTTGTCCTTGATGATTTTTATGGCCTTCCTGTGACATTGGGTGGTGTAGGTGTCCTGGAGGGAAGGTAGTTTGCCCCGGTGATGCGTTGTGCAGACCTCACTACCCTCTGGAGAGCCTTACGGTTGTTGGCGGAGCAGTTGCCGTACCAGGCAGATTGTGCATCTGTAGAAGTTTGTGAGTGCTTTTGGTGACAAGACACATTTCTTCAGCCTCCTGAGGTTGAAGAGGCGCTGCTGCGCCTTCACGACGCCGTCTGTGTGGGTGGACCTATTCAGTTTGTCCGTGATGTGTACACCGAGGAACTTAAAACTTACTATCCTCTCCACTACCGTCCCGTCGATGTGGATAGGGGGGTGCCCCCTCTGCTGTTTCCTGAAGTCTACAATCATGTCTTTTGTTTTGTTGACGTTGAGTGTAAGGTTATTTTCCTGACACCACACTCCGAGGGCCCTCACCTCCTCCCTGTAGGATGTCTCGTCGTTGTTGGTAATCAAGCCTACCACTGTAGTGTCGTCTGCAAACTTGATGATTGAGTTGGAGGCGTGCATGGCCACGCAGTCGTGGGTGAACAGGGAGTACAGGAGAGGGCTCAGTACGCACCCTTGTGGGGCCCCAGTGTTGAGTATCTGCGGGGTGGAGATGTTGTTACCTACCCTCACCACCTGGGGGAGGCCCATCAGGAAGTCCAGTACCCAGTTGCACAGGGTGGGGTCGAGACCCAGGGCCTCGAGCTTGGTGACGAGTTTGGAGGGTACTATGTTGACAATGACCGCAAGCATACTTCCAAAGTTGTGGCAAAATGGCTTAAGGGCAACAAAGTCAATGGCCATCACAAAGCTCTGACCTCAATCCCATATAAAATTTGTGGGCAGAACTGAAAAAGCATGTGCGAGCAAGGAGGCCTACAAACCTGACTCAGTTACACCAGTTCTGTCAGGTGGACTGGGCCAAAATTCAGTTGACTAACCGGTTAGCCAATGTGCGGGAGCACTGGTTGGTCGGGCCAATTGAGGTAGTATGTACATGAATGTATAGTTAAAGTGACTATGCATATATGAAAAACAGAGAGTAGCAGCAGCGTAAAAGAGGGGTTTGGGGGGGCACACAATGCAAATAGTCCGGGCAACCATTTGGTTACCTGTTCAGGAGTCTTATGGGCTGGGGGTAAAAACTGTTGAGAAGCCTTTTTGTCCTAGACTTGGCACTCCGGTACCGCTTGCCATGCGGTAGTAGAGAGAACAGTCTATGACTAGGGTGACTGTGGTCTTTGACAATTTTTAGGGCTTTCCTCTGACACCTTCTGGTGTAGAGGTCCTAGATGGCAGGTAGTTTAGCCCCAGTGATGTACTGGGCCGTATGCAAAACCCTCTGTAGCGCCTTACAGTCGGAGGCCGAGCAATTGCCATACCAGGCAGTGATGCCACCGGTCAGGATGCTCTCAATGTTGCAGCTGTAGAACCTTTTGAGCATCTCAGGACCCATGCCAAATCTTTTTAGTTTCCTGAGGGGGAATAGGCTTTGTCATGCCCTCTTCACGACTGTCTTGGTGTGTTTGGACCATTCTAGTTTGGTGATGTGGACACCAAGGAACTTGAAGCTCTCAACCTGCTCCACTACATCCCCATCGATGAGAATGGGGGCGTGTTCTGTGCTCCTTTTCCTGTAGGCCACAATCATCTCCTTAGTCTTGGTTACGTTGAGGGATAGGTTGTTATTCTGGCACCACCCGGCCAGGTCTCTGACCTCCCTATAGGCTGTCTCGTCGTTGTCGATAATCAGGCCTACTACTGTTGTGTTGTCTGCAAACTTAATGATGGTGTTGGAGTCATGCCTGGCCATGCAGTTGTGGGTGAACAGGGAGTACAGGAGGGGACTGAGCACACACCCCTGGGGAGCTCCAGTGTTGAGGATCAGCGTGGCAGATGTGTTGCTACCTACCCTCACCACCTGGGGGCGGCAGTCAGGAAGTCCAGGATCCAGTTGTAGAGGGAGGTGTTTAGTCCCAGGTTCCTTAGCTTAGTGATGAGCTTTGAGGGTACTCTGGTGTTGAATGCTGAGCTGTAGTCAATGAATATCATTCTCACATAGGTGTTCCTTTTGTCCAGGTGGGAAAGGGCAGTGTGGAGTGCAATAGAGATGGCATCATCTGTGGATCTGTTTGTGCGGTATGTAAATTGTAGTGGTTCTAGATGTTCTGGGATAATGGTGTTGATGTGATCCATTACCAGCCTTTCAAAGCACTTCATGGCTATGGACGTCTTTGCTACGGGTCTGTAGTCCATTTAGGCAGGTTGCTTTTGTGTTCGTCGGCACAGGGACAATGGTGGTCTGCTTGAAACATGTTGGTATTACAGACTCAATCAGGGACATGTTGAAAATGTCAGTGAAGACACCTGCCAGTTGGTCAGCACATGCCCGGAGCACACGTCGTGGTCATCCGTCTGGCCCCGCAGCCTTGTGTATGTTGACCTGTTTAAAGGTCATACTCACGTCAGCTACGGAGAGCGTGATCACACAATCGTCCAGAACAGCTAATGCTCTCATGCATGCCTCAGTTTTGCTTGCCTCGAAGCAAGCATAGAAGTGATTTAGCTCATCTGGTAGGCTCGTGCCACTGGGCAGCTCGCCTCTGTGCTTCCATTTGTAGTCTAATAGTTTGCAAGCCCTGCCACATCCGACAAACTTTGGAGCCGTTGAAGTATCTTAGCCCTGTATTGACGCGTTGCTTGTTTGATGGTTTGTCGCAGGGCATAGCAGGATTTCTTGTAAGCTTCCGGGTTAGAGTCCCGCACCTTGAAAGCAGCAGCTCTACCCTTTAGCTCAGTGCGAATGTTTCCTTTAATCTATGGCTTCTGGTTGGGGTATGTACGTACAGTCACTGTGGGGACGACATTCTCAATGCACTTATTAATAAAGCCAGTGACTGATATTGAGGAATACACCACGTCATCGGAACAATCCCGGAACATGTTCCAGTCGGTGATAGCGAAACAATCCTGTAGTTTAGCATCTGCTTTATCTGACCACTTTTTTATAGACCGAGTCACTGGTGTAGCCTGCTTTAATTTGAGCTTGTAAGCAGGAATCAGGAGGATAGAGTTGTGGTCAAATTGACCAAATGGAGCTTTGTATGCGTCTCTGTATGTGGAGTACAGGTGATCTATATTTTTTTCCCCTCTGGTTGCACATTTAACATGTTGATAGAAATTTGGTAGAACTGATTTAAGTTTCCTTGCATTAAAGTCTCCAGCCACTAGGAGCGCCGACTCTGCTTTGCTTATTTCCTTATACAGCTGACTGAGTGCGATCTTAGTGCCAGCATCTGTTTGTGGTGGTAAATACACAGCCACGAAAAGCATAGCTGAGAATTCTCTAAGCAAGTAGTGGGGCCTGCAATGTATCACAATATACTCTACTTCAGGTGAGCAAAATCTAGACTTCCTTAGATTTCGTGCACCAGCTGTTGTTTACAAATATGCACAGACCCCCTCGTCTTACCGGAGTGTGCTGTTCTCTCCTGTCGGTGCAGCGTATATCCCGCTAGCTGAATATTCAAGTCGTCATTCAGTCACGATTCCGTGAAGTATAGGATATTACAGTTTTTGATGTCCTGTTGGTAGGATATTCGTGATCGTACCTCATCTAATTTATTGTCCAATGATTGCACGTTGGCGAGTAATATTGACGGTAACAGCAGCTTTCCTACTCCCCTTCTGCGGGTCCTGACGAGGCATCCGGCTTTTCGTCCTCTGTACCTGCGTCGCTTCCTCTTGTGAATAACTGGGATGTCGGCCCTACCGGGTGTTTGGAGAATATCATGTGAGTCTTGCTTGTTGTTGAAAAAATCTTTGTCTAATCTGAGGTGAGTGATCGCTGTTCTGATATCCAGAAGCTCTTTGTCTAATCCGAGGTGAGTGATCGCTGTCCTGATATCCAGAAGCTCTTTGTCTAATCCGAGGTGAGTGATCGCTGTTCTGATATCCAGAAGCTCTTTGTCTAATCCGAGGTGAGTGATCGCTGTCCTGATATCCAGAAGCTCTTTGTCTAATCCGAGGTGAGTGATCGCTGTCCTGATATCCAGAAGCTCTTTGTCTAATCCGAGGTGAGTGATCTCTGTCCTGATATCCAGAAGCTCTTTTCTACCGTAAGATGCAGTTGCAGAAACATTATGTACAAAATAAGTTACAAATAACGTGAAAAACCCCCCACATAACAGCACAATTGGTTGGGCGCCCGTAAAACTGCTGCCATTTCTTCAAGCGCCATTTTAGGGCTAGTTGCCTGGTTTGCTAGATTGGCGTGAACTTAATTCAGGTTTAAACGGATGTTTTGCTATTTTGGACCACAAGGCTGCTGATGTCATGCAGCCTGTCGTTTTTATATTTTCTCACAACGACAAGTTTGATGTCGGACGACAATAGAATGTTCATGATGTCACTGCAACAGCTGTCTACAGAAATGTCGATAGGTAGTATAAACCAGACTTTATATCTTTGGTTGTTTAGTACACTACCGTACTCACTCTGTTTAGCACATTGCCTCGTGAATCTGTAAAGGGATGGGTGTGGGAGAGTGTGAATAATGCTGAATGAGTGTAGACAAAGAACGCACCAATAGGTGTACCAAAACATTCAAGGACCATTTTCTCAAAAGTGGGGCTACAAGTTTATCAACTTTCAAAGCAGAATTGCTTTCCTGTTGTTCCTTAACTGTAGTGTATATAACATTTTCTAGCTCAGTCTCTACTTTTATCCAATGTAAAAAAACACAATTTAAAATATTGTCACATAAGATCGAGTCGGTCAGTCACAAATGAGCAATAAATTCTATAAACGTGTTGCCAATTTGTCATTATGGGGTATTGTGATTTTAGATGGAGGGGGAGGGGTGGTATATTTATTCAATTTTTACTTCAGACTGTAACACAACAAAATGTGGAATAAGTCAAGGGGAATTAATACTTTCTGAATGCACTATATTATAAGGTGACTGGTTGGCTCATTGGATGAGCTGGCCAATCAGCCATTTACTCTCATGAATATTTCTAATGACCGGTATACTCCCACACTGTTCAATCATAAAAAAGCTGCTTTTTAATAGGGATATCTGCGGAAGATGTTTGGGGGTGGGGCTACTGCACTATAGACGGCAATATCGGTCCGCTAATACATGCCTAGTAAAGGCCCTCTACTTTTTTGAAAAACTTCATTTGAGTTTTTATCAACAAACAAACAAAATCTTCTGTTTTTGCAGGGGGTGCTGCAGCACCCTAATTCCTGCAACACCCTAATTCCTGCAGCTGGATATGACAGTTGTTCTTAATGTTTAGACTGCCATTACATTATTTTATTTTTTAAAGAGTTTAATTAAAGGATAAGAAAAATCATAAAAAGACAGGAGTTCAGATATGGTCCTGCGTAAAACCCAATGATGTATATAAACCATTGGTATGACCGCTACGATGGCAATGCAGTTCAGTGTAACGCAGTCTCGGCTACCTAATGGACAATGCTCACTTTACGGCAGTCCCCCATCCACTCAGTAATGATGGTACTTAACGCCGTTTTCAGGTTCTCTGTGGTGTCCCTCTCCTCCATGTTGTCAGTACATGGGACTTAATGTTTTACTTCTCATCTAGGTGAAGGCTCGTTGCAGTGATGTATGATGCTGTCATAGACACTTTTTTGTTAACACCACGTATGGTGTTTGAGAGCTCGTGCTTTGTACTTGCAGAGTAATCATTGTACAGTTTCTCCATCCAGGCCGTCGTGGTTATTCAACATGGCATCTTGTAGTCTGAGTTCTAGATATACCATCAGGGGCAGTGAAGCTGACATCCTCTATGATTGACAATGTCTGCATATCAACTGCAATCATTTCTGTTATCAGCGCTGTGATTTTCTCAGTCTGTCCTTTATCGCACTGCAGCTAGTAATGGGTTGGGACTCCCTTTCAGATGGTAGAGCATTGCACCTGTACTGCCTCTGTAGCTCAATTCCACCTTGCAAAAGTTTGTATATATTACACCACCACCTCACAACTTCTCAAAGTATTTCAATACAGGTGTTCGCTGCTGTCGCTTCCCTGTCTCTCACTCTCTGCCATTTTTACAACTGTCAACAACGATGTGCGGAAAGCTTTATATCCGTGACAAATAACTTTAAAGATTCATATCTCCTACGAACGTTACTGAATTGTTGCATTAGGTATTTGTTAATAAAAACAGTTTCCCTGGATGATAACTAGGACCTGTTAGTGGCAGCGTTGTATTAACTACACTGTGATTTTAATTCAGTAAAAATGTGGGGGAAAAATTGGGGATTTTTTAAAAACATGAACAATCCCAATGTCGTTTAAACGTTCACATCCCTACTTTTTAACGTACTTAATAAAACATGTTTTGGAAGGAACTTTTTCACTTATATTGTAATTATAGGTCATATTTCATAGAAATCTGAAAACACTGGACAGTTACTTTAAGTCCAGCTACACTGAGAGAGAGAGAAATCCCGTTTGTCAGTGATAGCCCGGTACTATAAATAGACCCATGTTTTATGCCCTCAGATTTTCCTTGAAGCCCAAACAAACGGAATACATCCCCTCCCATGCAGTCTGTCGTTTCCATGGTAACCCTGTATGGCGTGAGGTTTGGCTTCTGTATGTCTCAGCTTAGCCGATAGAGAGTAATTACAGTAGAGTGGTTATTCATTGAGTTTCGTTACATGGCTTGGTCTAAATTCGGTCCCTCAAATGATGGGTACATAAGACTGGCCCTGTCTCTAGGGTAGGTGTGTGAGAGAGCGAGATGTCTCCTGATCCTTTCTAACAGGCATAGCATATTTGTGGTGCATTGGAATGACAGCAGAATGACTGGTCAGGCTAGACTTCTCAGACACTTCCTAACTAGTGATTGGGGGGGGGTTGATTATTATTTTGGGATATTTGGCTCAAACTATCTGCATTTGCTAGTGCTTCCAGTTCTTTGTAAATAGTGAGCCAACGTGTTTTCTCGTGCTCTCTCGTCTCTGCTGCTGACATAGTGAGCAATATGTTTGGAACGTCAAATCACAGTATCGAATCGCAATACATGTCGTATCTGCTCCTAAGTATTGCGATAATATTGTATCTTGAGGTCCCTGGCAATTCCCAGCCTTATTCCTGACCCAGACTCAACAGCCTTGGTTTCTCTAATGACTGCCTCGCCTGGTTCACTAACTACTTCTTAGAGTTCAGTGTGTCAAATCGGAGGGCCTGTTGTCCGGACCTCTGGCAGTCTCTATGGGGGTGCCACAGGGTTCAAATCTCGGGCCGACTCTCTTCTCTGTATACATCAATGATGTCGCTCTTGCTTGGGGTGATTCTTTGATCCAGCTCTATGCAGACGACACCATTCTGTATACTTCTGGCCCTTCTTTGGATACTGTTTTAACAAACCTCCAAACGAGCTTCAATGCCATACAACACTCCTTCCGTGGCCTCCAACTGCTCTTAAATGCTAGCAAAACGAAATGCATGCTTTTCAACCGATTGCTGCCCGCGCCTGCCCGCCCGACTAGCATTACTACTCTGGACGGTTCTGACTTATAATATGTGGCATTTTTCTACGGCTGGCCATGCTTTCCACCTGGCTACCCCTACCCCGGTCAACAGCACTGCACCCCCCACAGCAACTCGCCCAAGCCTTCCCCATTTCTCCTTCTCCCAAATCCAGTCAGCTGATGTTCTGAAAGAGACGCAAAATCTGGACCCCTACAAATCACCCGGGCTAGACAATCTGGACCCCTTCTTTCTAAAATGATCTGCCGAAATTGTTTCCACCCCTATTATTAGCCTATTCAACCTCTCTTTTGTGTCGTCTGAGATTCCCAAAGATTGGAAAGCAGCTGCGGTCACCCTCCTCTTCAAAGGGGGACACACTCTTGACCCAAACTGCTACAGACCTATATCTATCCTACCCTGCCTTTCTAAGGTCTTCGAAAGCCAAGTCAACAAACAGATTACCGACCATTTCGAATCTAACCATACCCTCTCTGCTATGCAATCTGGTTTCAGAGCTGGTCATGGGTGCACTTCAGCCACGCTCAAGGTCCTAAATGACATCTTAACCGCCATCGATAAGAAACATTACTGTGTATTCATTGATCTGGCCAAGGCTTTCGACTCTGGAAATCACCACATCCTCATCGGCAGACTCGACAGCCTTGGTTTCTCAAATGATTGCCTCGCCTGGTTCACCAACTACTTCTCTGATAGAGTTCAGTGTGTCAAATCGGAGGGTCTGTTGTCCGGACCTCTGGCAGTCTCTATGGGGGTGCCACAGGGTTTAATTCTTGGACCGACTCTCTTCTCTGTATACATCAATGATGTCGCTCTTGCTGCTGGTGAGTCTCTGATCCACCTCTACGCAGACAACACCATTCTGCATACTTCTGGCCCTTCTTTGGACACTGTGTTAACAACCCTCCAGGCAAGCTTCAATGCCATACAACTCTCCTTCCGTGGCCTCCAATTGCTCTTAAATACAAGTAAAACTAAATGCATGCTCTTCAACCGATCGCTGCCTGCACCTGCCCGCCTTTCCAACATCACTACTCTAGACGGCTCTGACTTAGAATACGTGGACAACTATAAATACCTAGGTGTCTGGCTAGACTGTAAACTCTCCTTGCAGACTCACATTAAGCATCTCCAATCCAAAGTTAAATCTAGAATCAGCTTCCTATTTCGCAACAAAGCTTTCTTCACTCATGCTGCTAAACATACCCTCGTAAAACTGACAATCCTACCGATCCTTGACTTCGGCGATGTCATTTACAAAATAGCCTCCAACACTCTACTCAGCAAACTGGATGCAGTCTATCACAGTGCATCCGTTTTGTCACCAAAGCACCATATACTACCCACCACTGTGACCTGTATGCCTTCGTTGGCTGGTCCTCGCTACATATTCGTCACCAAACCCACTGGCTCCAGGTCATCTAAGTCTGCTAGGTAAAGCTCCGCCTTAGTTCAGCTCACTGGTCACCATAGCAACACCCACCCGTAGCACGCGTTCCAGTAGGTATATTTCACTGGTCATTCCCAAACACCTCGTTTGGCCGCCTCTCCTTCCAGTTCTCTGCTGCCAATGACTGGAACGAATTGCAAAAATCACTGAAGTTGGAGTCATATCTCCCTCTCTAACTTTAAGCGTCAGCTGTCAGAGCAGCTTACCGATCGCTGCAGCTGTACACAGCCCATCTGTAAATAGCCCATCCAACCAACTACCTACCTCATCCCCATATTTGTTTTTGTTTTTCTGCTCTTTTGCACACCAGTATTTCTACTTGCACATCCTCATCTGCACATATATCACTCCAGTGTAAATTGCTAAATTGTAATTACTTTCCTACTATTGGCCTATTTATTGCCTTACCTCCTTACTTCATTTACACACACTGTATACAGATTTTTCTATTGTGTTCTTGACTGTACGTTTGTTTATGTGTAACTCTGTGTTTGTGTCCCACTGCTTTGCTTTATCTTGGCCAGGTCGCAGTTGTAAATGAGAACTTGTTCTCAACTGACTTACCTGGTTAAATAAAGGTAAAATAAAAATCAGGGTCAACAACCACACCCGTCAGCCCTTAGAATTAGAATGAATGGATATATAGCTGTACTATTCTAATTTTGAACCAGGGCTCTTTGGCAGATCAAAGCTGTTTGGATCTGTTGGTGGCAGGGCTACAGATGATGTCAAGGAAATATGCCGATAGGAGGAAGAGTTACAGATGGTCCGCTTTGCTTCTGTAATACAGAGATTGTGGGGCTCTTTGACTCATCTTTTTTTTCACTAATTTGTATTTTGACCAATCAGATCAGCTCTGAAAAAGGTCTGATGTGAAAATATCCGATGTGATTGGTCCAAAGACCAAAAAATATCAGAACTGGGCTGCCTGTGTAAACGCAGCCATTCTCTCGATCATTAACAGAGGTGGTTGAGCTTTTATTTTAGTCTAATGCATCTATTGAAGAGCATCATCTACATCATCTACCCATCCAAGGTTCTAGCTAGAAAGGATCCATGCAAGGTTCTAGCTAGAGAGGATCCATCCAAGGTTCTAGCTAGAGAGGACCCATGCAAGGTTCTAGCTAGAGAGGACCCATGCAAGGTTCTAGCTAGAAAGGATCCATGCAAGGTTCTAGCTAGAGAGGACCCATGCAAGGTTCTAGCTAGAGAGGACCCATGCAAGGTTCTAGCTAGAGAGGACCCATGCAAGGTTCTAGCTAGAGAGGACCCATCCAAGGTTCTACTCTGGAAACCCTGGCTGCTGTCATAGTAAGAGTTTGTTATTGGGTGTTTTTTATAATGAGTTTTCTTATGCATTAAACATTGGGGCAGAGGTTTTCACTTTTCCCTACCACTTCCTTGTCTGAAATCTCAGAAAGATGATTGGCCTGCACATGTTGTAAAACACTGTAATAACTCTACCTCCTCAGAGGCGATACAGGTCATTGCGTTGGCTTAGTACATGTTCTCTTGGAATTTGGTAGAACATTTTAACTTTACTGCTAGCATCTGATGGGGGAAGGCAGCTGCCTCTGTGGAGGACTGTTATGGAGGACTGTTATCCCAGGGGGCCGTGCGAGCAGTAGCCAATTTGCTACTGGAGAGAGTTAGTCACTGATCCTACATCAGTGCCAAGAGCAGCACTAATATCTATACAGTGTCACCTCAGGTAGATTCTCCAAGCGTTCCAGAATCCAAGACATTGGATGTATGGAACTGACACGTCTACACTACAACGCTTGACTGGTTTGCTCTGTTCATTCTATTTCTATCTGAACACTCCCTTCCCCATCTTAATCATGGAGATTGCTGTGTAAATGGAAATGTCCTTGTATGGCCCTGAGCTACCTGGCTGACTGGTTTTGCATAGCAGGGATGCCTTTGCCCTGTCAACTCTGTGACGTGTCAGAAGTAACACTGGGGATTTATGAAGCTTTTTAAAATTGTATTTAAAAATAAAAAATCACTTATTTATATAGATGTATATCCTCAGTGTTTCTCGTGACAGTACGGTAGCTTTGATCCTGTCATAACTTCAACCAGGTCATTTTACAAGGTGTAATCGCTTTAATCATTGACTTGGTTACATAAGACACAAGGCCACCCTAGAACTTCCAGTGCCGAACCAGACACGCCTTAAGGAGTGTACAGTACTTAGCAAACAGCGGAGGTAAATAAGTTGTTCTTTTCTGTTGTCAAGGTTCTGTAGAGCACAATGAAGACTGCACTCTGGAATCTAGGTCCACCTGTTACTATTAGCGACCTTTTGTGTTGAGGTATTCAACCCAGTTCTACTGCAATTAACTAGCCTGGAAATCCATGCTGTTTCACTTCATTTTCTTTTCAGGTTCAGTTCACTAATAAGAGTGGAGTGGTATTGGTGTGGTAAATGATGTGGTACAGTGTTTTGGTGTTCCTCTTCCTCCCAGTCTCCCCCTCACTCTGTCTGACTCTGTGTTTATTCAGTATCTATGGAACCTGTTGGAGGGTAACAATGCTGCTGGATACACTTCAGTGAATTTGGAGAAGGGTTTCACTTTCTTCTGTGTAGGAGGTGTGTACACTGACACAGCTTTTTAATGGGAAGTGTTGTGATAGTGTTTCTGTTCAGCAGGCCTAAAGCAGTTTCAAAGTATTCTGCCATAGTAAAGGGTATCCATGCAGTGTAAGAATCTATTCTGATATTTCTAATCTCAGTGGTTACCTCGCAAATGGCAACCTAATCTATCTAGAGAGAAATTGCATGACTGTGTGCTCTATTTTATACACCTGTCAGCAACGGCTGTGGCTGAAATAGCCAAATCCACTAATATGAAGGGATGTCCACAGACCTTTGTGCATGTATAGTGTGTATATCTAGTGCACAACTCAACTAGTGCGCTAAATAGGAATTAGGGTACCATTTGGGACATAGGGTGTTGGAGGTATTATAGTGTTTGGTCTTGGACGGGGAACATTCCTACTGTTGCGTCATGTCCTAAGCATTGCTCTGACTCTTGAGAGAGGCCTAGGGGCCTGCTGTTTTTCAACTCTCTCTCCACCGCACCTGCTGTCCCTAACTCCTGAATGCTCGGCTTTGAAAAGCCAACTGACATTTACTCCTGAGGTGCTGACCTGTTGCACCCTCTACAACCACTGTGATTATTGCTATTTTACCCTGCTGGTCATCTATGAACGTTTGAACATCTTGGCCATGTGCTGTTATAATCTCCACCCGGGACAGCCAGAAGAGGACTGACCACCCCTCAGAGCCTGGTTCCTCTCTAGGTTTCTTTCTAGGTTCTGGCCTTTCTAGGGAGTTTTTCCTTGCCACCGTGATTCTGCATTGCTTGCTGTTTGGGGTTTTAGGCTGGGTTTCTGTATAGCAATTTGTAACATCGGCTGATGTTAAAAGGGCTTTATAACTACATTTGATTGATCGATAGGGGAACCAGACAGTATACACGGACACACACAGAACACTCTATAGAGCTTTTAGAGGAACTGGACAGCATGTTGGGGAAATCCTGCTGCATACACAGACACAAATGCATTCATTCACACATGCATCTACCCCATTTAAACATTTAAAAACTATTACATTTACATAATTATTCAGACCCTTGACTCAATACTCTGTTGAAGCACCTTTGACAGAGATTACAGCCTCAAGTCTTCTTGGCTATGACGCTACAAGCTTGCCACACCTGTATTTGGAGTTTCTCCCATTCTTCTCTGCAGATCCTGTCAAGCTCTGTCATGTTGGATGGGGAGTGTCGCTGCATAGCTATTTTCAGATTCATGTCAGAACTCAAGGACATTGAGACTTGTCCTGAAGCCACTCCTGCATTGTCTTGGATGTGTGCTTGTCCTGTGAGCACTCTGGAGCAGGTTTTCTTCAAGGATCTCTGTACTTTGCTCCGTTCATCTTTGCCTCGATCCTGACTAGTCTCCCAATTCCTGCCTCTGAAAAACATCCCCACAGCAGGATGCTGCCACCACCATGCTTCACCGTAGGGATGGTGGCAGATTTCCTCCAGACGTGTCGCTTGACATTCAGGCCAAGGAGTTCAATCTTGGTTTCATCAGACCAGAGAATCTTGTTTCTCATGGTCTAAGAGTTCTTTAGGTGCCTTTTGGCAAACTCCAAGCGGGCTGAGGAGTGTCTTCCATCTGGCCACTCTACCATAAAGGCCTGATTGTTGGAGTGCTGCTGAGATGGTTGCCCTTCTGGAAGGTTCTCCCATCTCCACAGAGGAACTCAGTCACTCTGTTAGAGCTCCAATCGGGTGCTTGGTCAGCTCCCTGACCAAGGCCCTTCTACCCCAATTGCTCAGTTTAGTCGGGCGGACAGCTTTAGGAAGAGTCTTTGAAATCACAAACTTCCATTTAAAGATGGAGGCCACTGTGTTCTTGGGGAAAATCAATGCAGCAGGTTTTGGTATCCTTCCCCACATCTGTGCCTCGACACAATCCTGTCTCGGAGCTCTACGATCAATTCCTTCGACTTCATGGCTTGGTTTTTGCTGTGACATGCACTGTCAACTGAGGGACCTTCTATAGACAGGCATGTGGACCTTATATAGACAGGCATGTGCCTTTGCATATCATGTCCAATCAATTGAATTAACCACAGGTGGTATCCAAATCAAGTTGTAGCATCATCTCGAGGATGATCAATGGAAACACGATGCACTTGAGCTCAATTTCGAGTCGCATAGCAAAGGGTCTGAATACTTATGTAAATGAGGTATTTTTGTTTTTAATAAATGAGCTAGCATTTCTACAAACCTGTTTTTTGCTTTGTCATCAAACAAGTGTTGAACACTGTATACTCAGTGTGTCATGGAAAGAGCAGGCGTTCCTTATGTTTTGTACACCCTGTGTGTGTGTGTGTGTTTATGTATTGATTGTGTGTGTGTATGTATATATATATATATATCACACACATGCTCAAAGTTGTTGGTACCCTTACAGCTCATTGAAATAATGTTTCATTCCTTCTGAAAAGTGGTGAAATTAAAAGCTATTTTATCATGTATACTTGCATGCCTTTGGTATGTCATAGAATAAAGAATCTGTGAAAAGAGATGAATTATTGCTTATTCTAAAATGGCCTGGACACATTTGTTGGTACCCCTTAGAAAATATAATGAATAATTGGATTATAGTGATATTTCAAAGAAATTTGTTTGTATTAGTATCACACGTCTCCAATCTTGTAAGCAGTCATTCAGCCTATTTAAATTGAGTAAAGTAGTCACTGAGCTGTTTGGTATCATTGTGTGCACCACACTGAACATGGACCAGAGTAAAGTAGTCACTGAGCTGTTTGGTATCATTGTGGTCACCACACTGAACATGGACCAGAGTAAAGTAGTCACTGTGCTGTTTGGTATCATTGTGTGCACCACACTGAACATGGACCAGAGTAAAGTAGTCACTGAGCTGTTTGGTATCATTGTGTGCACCACACTGAACATGGACCAGAGTAAAATAGTCACTGAGCTGTTTGGTATCATTGTGTGCACCACACTGAACATGGACCAGAGTAAAGTAGTCACTGAGCTGTTTGGTATCATTGTGTGCACCACACTGAACATGGACCAGAGTAAAGTAGTCACTGTGCTGTTTGGTATCATTGTGTCCACCACACTGAACATGGACCAGAGTAAAGTAGTCACTGAGCTGTTTGGTATCATTGTGTGCACCACACTGAACATGGACCAGAGTAAAGTAGTCACTGTGCTGTTTGGTATCATTGTGGTCACCACACTGAACATGGACCAGAGTAAAGTAGTCACTGAGCTGTTTGGTATCATTGTGTGCACCACACTGAACATGGACCAGAGTAAAGTAGTCACTGTGCTGTTTGGTATCATTGTGTCCACCACACTGAACATGGACCAGAGTAAAGTAGTCACTGAGCTGTTTGGTATCATTGTGTCCACCACACTGAACATGGACCAGAGTAAAGTAGTCACTGTGCTGTTTGGTATCATTGTGGTCACCACACTGAACATGGACCAGAGTAAAGTAGTCACTGAGCTGTTTGGTATCATTGTGTCCACCACACTGAACATGGACCAGAGTAAAGTAGTCACTGTGCTGTTTGGTATCATTGTGTCCACCACACTGAACATGGACCAGAGTAAAGTAGTCACTGAGCTGTTTGGTATCATTGTGTGCACCACACTGAACATGGACCAGAGTAAAGTAGTCACTGAGCTGTTTGGTATCATTGTGTGCACCACACTGAACATGGACCAGAGTAAAGTAGTCACTGTGCTGTTTGGTATCATTGTGTGCACCACACTGAACATGGACCAGAGTAAAGTAGTCACTGTGCTGTTTGGTATCATTGTGTCCACCACACTGAACATGGACCAGAGTAAAGTAGTCACTGAGCTGTTTGGTATCATTGTGTCCACCACACTAAACATGGACCAGAGTAAAGTAGTCACTGAGCTGTTTGGTATCATTGTGTCCACCACACTGAACATGGACCAGAGTAAAGTAGTCACTGTGCTGTTTGGTATCATTGTGTTGCACCACACTGAACATGGACCAGAGAAAGCAAAGGAGAGATTTGTCTGAGGAGATCAGAAAGATAATAACAGACAAGCATGGTAAAGGCTACAAGACCACCTACAAGCAGCTTGATGTTCCTGTGACAACAGTTGCAAATATTATTATGAAGTTAAGGTCCATGGAATTGTAGCCAGCCTCCGGGGGGTGCGGCCGCAAGAGGAACATCAACCCCAGATTGAACAGAAGGAGAGTGCGAATGGTAGAGATGCAAGCTGAACGTACGTCAGTTTCTGATCGCACCATCCGTTGCTTTTTGAGCGAAAGTGGGTTCCATGGAAGAAGACCCAGAAGGACTTTACTTTTGAAAGAAAAACATAAAAATGCCAGACTGGAATTTGCTAAAATGCATATTGACAAGTCACAATCCTTCTGGGAGAATGTCCTTTGGACGGATGAGTCAAAACTGGAGCTTTTAGGCAAGTCACATCAGCTCTACATTTACAGATTAAAAAATGAAGCTTTGAAAGAAAAGAACAACATACCTGCAGTGAAACATGGAGGCTTGGTTCTGCTCTGGGGCTGTTTCGCTGTGCCTTGGATCTGTGCAGGGAACAATGAAATCTCAAGACCATCAAGGCATTCTGGAGTGAAATGTACTGCCCAGTGTCAGAAAGCTCTGTCTCAGTCGCAGGTCATGGGTCCTCCAACAGGAGGGCCAAACTACCTGTTAACAGGTGCAGGAGTCACCCATCAAACCTGAGACAGCTGGAGCAGTTTGTTCCAGAGAGGGCCAAACTACCTGTTAACAGGTGCAGGAGTCACCCATCAAACCTGAGACAGCTGGAGCAGTTTGCTCCAGAGAGGGCCAAACTAGTTAACAGGTGCAGGAGTCACCCATCAAACCTGAGACAGCTGGAGCAGTTTGTTCCAGAGAGGGCAAACTACCTGTTAACAGGTGCAGGAGTCACCCATCAAACCTGAGACAGCTGGAGCAGTTTGTTCCAGAGAGGGCCAAACCACCTGTTAACAGGTGCAGGAGTCACCAATCAAACCTGAGACAGCTGGAGCAGTTTGCTCCAGAGAGGGCCAAACTACCTGTTAACAGGTGCAGGAGTCACCCATCAAACCTGAGACAGCTGGAGCAGTTTGTTCCAGAGAGGGCCAAACTACCTGTTAACAGGTGCAGGAGTCACCCATCAAACCTGAGACAGCTGGAGCAGTTTGTTCCAGAGAGGGCCAAACTACCTGTTAACAGGTGCAGGAGTCACCCATCAAACCTGAGACAGCTGGAGCAGTTTGCTCCAGAGAGGGCCAAACTACCTGTTAACAGGTGCAGAAGTCTCATTTGAGAGCTATAGAAAACGTTTGATTGCAGTGATTGCCTCTAAAGGTGGTTTAACAAAATATTTTGTTTCAGCAAGGAGCAACAAAAGTCTCAAAACGTTGCAGAGTTCATGTGTAACTGCGGAAACGCACTCAAATGCACGAATGCCCGGCCGTCTTGTCTTCAGTCAGCTGTTCGTTATTTTCTTTTCATGACTGTCTTCATCCACAATCATCAGTTACACGATTTATACTGCCATTGTGCCAGCCCTAGTATCACAGAACGTGGAGATTTTATTCACATCCGATTGTGTATGCTTCTAGCAACTACCAAGCAGCAGAATTCCATGTCTCTCCCAGTGTTGGCATGTGTGGCTACCGGCTAGCTTAGTCCTCTGCTGTGATTTGAAGGACTTGGCTGGGACTGATTGTATAACCCAGTATTGATGACTCATTTGTTGTGGACTCATTTTGTTGCTGGTCAGCACAGCACAGCAGTAATGACTGACTGTACTTGGGGTCATGTGGGTTTTACAGTGCTGCTGCCACTGGCTCACTGGCATTTCCCCATACACAAGGTGTATGCTGCAGGAAGTGTGTGTGTGTACTGTGTCAGAGTTCATGCCAACATAAAGAACACATGATGATCTCATGCCTAACCTACAGTAAAAGCACTGGTAGTTTTATTAGGGCGTAGAATAGTTTGTCTGTTCTCTCAAGTCACACCTATTGTTATGTCCAGCTGCTTTACTAAAGCAACACAACAGTGGTATGCAGATTTCATTTCTCTCAGCTCACCTGTGTCTCCAAACGTGCAGAAAATTAAATAACTGAATGTTGTCTTTCTCACTGCTTCCTGTTTCTCTCTCTCAGTGGTAGTCATGGTGACAGTCTCTTGATGTCGGAATGCTAAGTAACAGGAAGATGACATCAGTGTCCCCTACCCACAGTGACGGCAGCGCCAGCTCGTCCAAACATGACAACCATCAGGTGTGTGTGTGTGTGTGTGTGTGTGTTTGCGCGTGTGTGTGCGTGTGCGTAACTCCATGAGTCTCTCTCTACAGGACAGCTGGGAGATCATCGAGGGCCTGAAGGGTAACCCTGGCAACATCCAGGAGCCAGAGAAACAGGAGGGCTTCCTGCTCAAGAGGAGGAAATGGCCCATGAAAGGATGGCAAAAGGTGGGTACTACCTGCCTTACCCCTGACCACCTTCTCACCCCTAATCTGTGAAGGGATGGCACAAGGTGGGTACTACCTGCCTTACCCCTGACCACCTTCTCACCCCTAATCTGTGAAGGGATGGCACAAGGTGGGTACTACCTGCCTTACCCCTGACCACCTTCTCACCCCTAATCTGTGAAGGGATGGCACAAGGTGGGTACTACCTGCCTTACCCCTGACCACCTTCTCACCCCTAATCTGTGAAGGGATGGCACAAGGTGGGTACTACCTGCCTTACCCCTGACCACCTTCTCACCCCTAATCTGTGAAGGGATGGCACAAGGTGGGTACTACCTGCCTTACCCCTGACCACCTTCTCACCCCTAATCTGTGAAGGGATGGCACAAGGTGGGTACTACCTGCCTTACCCCTGACCACCTTCTCACCCTAATCTGTGAAGGGACACAAGGTGGGTACTACCTGCCTTACCCCTGACCACCTTCTCACCCCTAATCTGTGAAGGGATGGCACAAGGTGGGTACTACCTGCCTTACCCCTGACCACCTTCTCACCCCTAATCTGTGAAGGGATGGCACAAGGTGGGTACTACCTGCCTTACCCCTGACCACCTTCTCACCCCTAATCTGTGAAGGGATGGCACAAGGTGGGCACCTCCCTTAACTCCTTACCTCTCACTGCAGGTGAATCTCAAGTGTCTTTCCTTGAATCCTCCAAATGCATTGGAGGAGAAAATCAGAGGTTATTTTCAGATCTTCTCCTCTTACGGACGTGAGGAATCAAGGAAAGACACTTGATACACCCTGCCCCTCCTTTAACTCCGCAATTACCTGAAGGGCTGGCACTTGGAAATGGGGTGGAAATGTGAGAAGTGTGCTACCTGACACATACCTGGTGTTTATCTAAAGCTCTGATAAGACACTTGTTAAGCTGGATGTGACATTTGAATGGCGTGTTTGAATGGATACTATGTTATTCATGTAAAAAGCTTTTATCCATAGCAGTAAGTTGTGAAGATATTTCCTTGGCACGAAGCAGATAAAGTTTGAAATGTGACAGAAGGGCGGCTGAAACAGTTGCTATTCGGTCTCTTGTTATACAGAGATACTTCTTGCTGGAGAAAGGCATTCTGAAGTACTCAAAGCGTGGAGCTGATGTAAGTACCTATTCAAAAGTATTTCAGGCAGATGCAACACACACACGCACAGAATTGATTTAATGTACAATATGTCATTGATGAAGGAGAAACCATTTGCTCATTTAGTCAAATACACACACACACACACACACACTGACCTTTGCTTTTGTTTCCTGCTGAAGAAGGGCAAGCTGCATGGCTGCATTGATGTGGGGCTGTCTGTCATGTCAATCAAGAAGAAAACCAAGGCCATAGATCTGGACACCAACGACAACATTTATCACCTCAAGGTGACTCTTTCTGTTTCTCTCTCTCGTTTATCTAGTTTTATCTTGTTTCTCTCTCGTTTTATCATTTCTCTTTCTTGTTTCTCGTTTTATCGTTTCTCTCCCGTTTATCTAGTTTCTCTCATTTGATCTTTTCTCTCTTCTACTTGAATGACAATCTCTCTGTTCTGTAGGTGAAGTCTGACAAGTCTCAGGAAATGAAGTCACAGCAGCTGTTTGATGATTGGGTGTCGAAGCTGCGACATCACCGCGTCTTCCGTCAAAACGAGATTGCGATGTACCCCCACGAGAGGCTTCTGTTCCACCCCTCCTCACACCTCTCTCCCAACCCCACTGACTCCATGCGACAGGTACAGTTCTCCCCAGACACTGATCCATAATCATTTTTCTGTGCCTAAAAGCAACGTCTTCCTGCAGCTTCTTCACTGACCAATCATAATATTGTACTGTATAGTGTAGACTTCTGTCTATGCACATTCCATCTCCTTGTCTTTCCCTCTCTCCACTCTCAATCTCTCTATCCTTCCCCCACTTCATCTCTTAGCGCCACTCCAGTCTAGCTAAGCAGGCGTCAGTTGTCCAGCAGGCTAAGGTCAGTGCCTGGCTCCACTCCTCCGAAGACATGGACAAGTGCTGCAGAGGTATGGAGGTGAAACCTCTCGCCTGTCTGTCCCATACATTTTCTGGATCTCACCTTACTTGTTGGCTGTGTCCCAACTGGCCCCCTATACCATACACGGTGCGCTACTTTTGACCAGAGCCCATAGTGCACTATATAGGGAATATGTTTGCCATTTGGGACACAACCTTAAGGTGTCAGCATGCTTCAGTCCAGCTGCCGGCTAGCCCAAGTCGGCTAGGAGACCCGAACTAGACCTGAAGACATTCGCTTGAAACATTTGAAAAAAGCAGCAAAGGTACTGTTTGTCCATTTTGAAACGCCGTAGTCAGTATACACTTTCCTAAAATATTCAGAATTAATCTAAGATAACTCTAGAAATCTGTCATTGATTTTGACGTTTTTGCCGAGGACATCTTAGTCGCGCAATTTTACATCTAACTAAGATGTTTGGTGGAAGAAAAAGTTTCATGAAAACTAGTAATCTCTTGTTGAATGACAAATACTTTACTGAAGAATCCAAACTGTTGACCAATCACCGACGAAGGGGTATAGACTTCAGCTTGCCTTAAGAAAAAATGTCATCATAAAATGGGCATGAACTCTTCAACTGTTTTAGCCTTTACTGTCTCTATTTTGATCCTCCCTCAACTTCTGCCATTCATCTGTCATCCTTCTCTCTTAGATTTAGAGGAGTGTGAGTCTTACCTGTTGGAACTCAACCTGTTACTGAAGAGTATGGAGGTTCTCCACCGCACTTACTCTGCCCCCGCCATCAGCCTCATGGTAACATGTAACATTTGCCCTTTATCCTATAACCCTAACCTTGGCCCAGTACACATACAGTTCTTGTCCCCTTTAACCTACTACCTACCCTACACTACACTAAAATATATTTAAAATATATTTTCAATTGTATTTTCAGCTGTTTGAAGCTGGTGTACAAAACAAAGTAAAAGACGCAAAAACAAAACTTAAGAAGGGAAGCATAGAAATAGTGCATATAGAACATATTCACAGCTTCTTAGACTTGCTTTCAATGAGAATGATAGATATATAACACACATTTCTATGTCTGGTTGGGTCGCCCAAAAAGTTACATAGTGCAGCTTTAAGCTATAAATTTGACCTACACTTCCTCTGCCCCAGCCATCAACCTCATGGTAACACGACCTATAACCCTGACCTACACTACACTTCCTCTGCCCCCGTCATCAACCTCATGGTAACATGACCTATAACCCTGACCTACACTACACTTCCTCTGCCCCCGCCATAAACCTCATGGTAACACGACCTATAACCCTGACCTACACTACACTTCCTCTGCCCCCGCCATCAACCTCATGGTAACACGACCTATAACCCTGACCTACCTTACACTTCCTCTGCCCCCGCCATCAACCTCATGGTAACACGACCTATAACCCTGAACTACCTTACACTTACTCTGCCCCCACCATCAACCTCATGGTAACATGACCTATAACCCTGACCTACACTACACTTCCTCTGCCCCCGTCATCAACCTCATGGTAACACAACCTATAACCCTGACCTACCTTACACTTACTCTGTCCCCGCCATCAACCTCATGGTAACACGACCTATAACCCTGACCTACCTTACACTTCCTCTGCCCCCGTCATCAGCCTCGTGGTAACACAACCTATAACCCTGACCTACCTTACACTTCCTCTGCCCCCGTCATCAGCCTCATGGTAACACAACCTATAACCCTGACCTACCTTACACTTACTCTGTCCTCGCCATCAACCTCATGGTAACACGACCTATAACCCTGACCTACCTTACACTTACTCTGTCCCCGCCATCAACCTCATGGTAACACGACCTATAACCCTGACCTACCTTACACTTCCTCTGCCCCCTTCCATCAACCTCATGGTAACACGACCTATAACCCTGAACTACCTTACACTTACTCTGCCCCCGCCATCAACCTCATGGTAACATGACCTATAACCCTGACCTACACTACACTTCCTCTGCCCCCGTCATCAACCTCATGGTAACACGACCTATAACCCTGACCTACACTACACTTCCTCTGCCCCCGCCATCAACCTCATGGTAACACGACCTATAACCCTGACCTACACTACACTTCCTCTGCCCCCGTCATCAGCCTCGTGGTAACACAACCTATAACCCTGACCTACCTTACACTTCCTCTGCCCCCGTCATCAGCCTCGTGGTAACACAACCTATAACCCTGACCTACCTTACACTTACTCTGTCCTCGCCATCAACCTCATGGTAACACGACCTATAACCCTGACCTACCTTACACTTACTCTGTCCCCGCCATCAACCTCATGGTAACACGACCTATAACCCTGACCTACCTTACACTTCCTCTGCCCCCTTCCATCAACCTCATGGTAACACGACCTATAACCCTGAACTACCTTACACTTACTCTGCCCCCGCCATCAACCTCATGGTAACATGACCTATAACCCTGACCTACACTACACTTCCTCTGCCCCCGTCATCAACCTCATGGTAACACGACCTATAACCCTGACCTACACTACACTTCCTCTGCCCCCGCCATCAACCTCATGGTAACACGACCTATAACCCTGACCTACACTACACTTCCTCTGCCCCCGCCATCAACCTCATGGTAACACAACCTATAACCCTGACCTACCTTACACTTACTCTGTCCCCGCCATCAACCTCATGGTAACACGACCTATAACCCTGACCTACCTTACACTTCCTCTGCCCCCGTCATCAGCCTCGTGGTAACACAACCTATAACCCTGACCTACCTTACACTTCCTCTGCCCCCGTCATCAGCCTCGTGGTAACACAACCTATAACCCTGACCTACCTTACACTTACTCTGTCCCCGCCATCAACCTCATGGTAACACGACCTATAACCCTGACCTACCTTACACTTACTCTGTCCCCGCCATCAACCTCATGGTAACACGACCTATAACCCTGACCTACCTTACACTTCCTCTGCCCCCGCCATCAACCTCATGGTAACACGACCTATAACCCTGACCTACACTACACTTCCTCTGCCCCCGCCATCAACCTCATGGTAACACGACCTATAACCCTGACCTACCTTACACTTACTCTGTCCCCGCCATCAACCTCATGGTAACACGACCTATAACCCTGACCTACCTTACACTTCCTCTGCCCCCGTCATCAGACTCATGGTAACACGACCTATAACCCTGACCTACCTTACACTTCCTCTGCCCCCGTCATCAACCTCATGGTAACACGACCTATAACCCTGACCTACCTTACACTTACTCTGTCCCCGCCATCAACCTCATGGTAACACGACCTATAACCCTGACCTACCTTACACTTCCTCTGCCCCTGCCATCAACCTCATGGTAACACGACCTATAACCCTGACCGACACTACACTTCCTCTGCCCCAGCCATCAACCTCATGGTAACACGACCTATAACCCTGACCTACACTACACTTCCTCTGCCCCCGTCATCAACCTCATGGTAACACGACCTATAACCCTGACCTACCTTACACTTCCTCTGCCCCCGCCATCAACCTCATGGTAACACGACCTATAACCCTGACCTACCTTACACTTCCTCTGCCCCCTTCCATCAACCTCATGGTAACACGACCTATAACCCTGAACTACCTTACACTTACTCTGCCCCCGCCATCAACCTCATGGTAACATGACCTATAACCCTGACCTACACTACACTTCCTCTGCCCCCGTCATCAACCTCATGGTAACACGACCTATAACCCTGACCTACACTACACTTCCTCTGCCCCCGCCATCAACCTCATGGTAACACGACCTATAACACTGACCTACACTACACTTCCTCTGCCCCGCCATCAACCTCATGGTAACACAACCTATAACCCTGACCTACCTTACACTTACTCTGTCCCCGCCATCAACCTCATGGTAACACGACCTATAACCCTGACCTACCTTACACTTCCTCTGCCCCCGTCATCAGCCTCGTGGTAACACAACCTATAACCCTGACCTACCTTACACTTCCTCTGCCCCCGTCATCAGCCTCGTGGTAACACAACCTATAACCCTGACCTACCTTACACTTACTCTGTCCCCGCCATCAACCTCATGGTAACACGACCTATAACCCTGACCTACCTTACACTTACTCTGTCCCCGCCATCAACCTCATGGTAACACGACCTATAACCCTGACCTACCTTACACTTCCTCTGCCCCCGCCATCAACCTCATGATAACACGACCTATAACCCTGACCTACACTACACTTCCTCTGCCCCCGCCATCAACCTCATGGTAACACGACCTATAACCCTGACCTACCTTACACTTACTCTGTCCCCGCCATCAACCTCATGGTAACACGACCTATAACCCTGACCTACCTTACACTTCCTCTGCCCCCGTCATCAGACTCATGGTAACACGACATATAACCCTGACCTACCTTACACTTCCTCTGCCCCCGTCATCAACCTCATGGTAACACGACCTATAACCCTGACCTACCTTACACTTACTCTGTCCCCGCCATCAACCTCATGGTAACACGACCTATAACCCTGACCTACCTTACACTTCCTCTGCCCCTGCCATCAACCTCATGGTAACACGACCTATAACCCTGACCGACACTACACTTCCTCTGCCCCAGCCATCAACCTCATGGTAACACGACCTATAACCCTGACCTACACTACACTTCCTCTGCCCCCGTCATCAACCTCATGGTAACACGACCTATAACCCTGACCTACCTTACACTTCCTCTGCCCCCGCCATCAACCTCATGGTAACACGACCTATAACCCTGACCTACACTACACTTCCTCTGCCCCCGTCATCAACCTCATGGTAACACGACCTATAACCCTGACCTACACTACACTTCCCCTTACTCTGCCCCTGCTATCAGTACACTGCAGATATTCACATCTCAATTTACCCCAAGACTTTAACCCTAACCTCTGTTTTCTCTCTATGGTAATAGTTGTCTGTCCCTTCCCTCTCTCTGTTACCCTCTCTGGGACACCAGGCCTCAACATACGACATCCCCAAGAAGGAGAAGAGGGGTCCCAGGAAGTGGCGTTCAAAAAATTGCAACAAAGATACCAAAAAAGATATCATAGCCACACTACAGGTACACACTTTTATTTTCTCTCAAAGCAATATCTGCTACCAGTCCATGTCACACCTACGACCACTGGAGAGAAGTGTTGCATTGACGACTACTACTGTAATACTGTCTTATGGAGTTTGTAATACTGTGGCAGGATATACACTATATATACAAAAGTATGTGGACACCCCTTCAACTGAGTGTTTGGCTATTTCAGCAATACCTGTTAATGACAGGTGTATAAAACCAAATACACAGGCATGCAATCTCCATAAACAAACATTTTCAGAAGAATGGCCTTACTGAGAGCTAAGTAACTTTCAATGTGGCACTGTCATAGGGTGACACCTTTCCAACAAGTCAGTTAGTCAAATTTCTGTCCTGCTAGAGCTGCCCCGATCAACTGTAAGTGCTGTTATTGTGAAGTGGAAACATCTCGGCTCAGCCGCGAAGTGGTAGGCCACACAAGCTCACAGAACGGAGTGCTGAAGTGCGGAGAGCATAAAAATGGTCTGTCCTCAGTTGCAACACTCACTACCGAGTTCCAAACTGCCTCTGGAAGCAACGTCAGCACAATAATATCACCGGGAGCTTCATGAAATAGGTTTCCATGGCCGAGCAGCCACATGCCTAAGATCACCATGCGTAATGCACCCATCGGGATGGTGTAAATGGTGTAAATCTCGCCGCCATTGGACCCAGGAGCAGTGGAAACGCATTCTCTGGAATGATGAATCATGCTTCACCATCTGGCAGCCAGACAGACAAATCTGGGTTTGGCCGATACCAGGAAAACCGCGACCTGCCCCAATGCTTAATGGGAACTGTAAAGTTTGGTGGAGGAGGAATAATAGTCTGGGGCTGTTTTTCATGGTTTGGGCTAGGCCCCTTATTTCCAGTAAAGGGAAATATTAACACTACTACAGTATACAATTACATTCTAAACGATTCTGTGCTTCCAACTTTGTAGCAACCGTTTGGGAAAGACCCATGCCTGTTTCAGCATGACAATGCCCCCATGCACAAAGCGTGGTCCATAGAGAAATGGTTTGTCGAAATCGGTGTGGAAGAACTTGACTGGCCTCCACAGAACCCTGACCTCAACCCCATCGAATACCTTCGGGATGAATTGGATTGCCGACTGCGAGCCAGACCTAATCGCCCAACATCAGTGCCCGACCTCACTAATGCTCCAAATTAGTCTCGCTCCAGAGTACAGGCCTCGGTGTAATGCTCATTCCTTCGACGATAAACGCAAATCTGACCATCACCCCTGGTGAAACAAAACCGAGACTCGTCAGTGAAGAGCACTTTTTGCCAGTCCTGTCTGGTCCAGCGACGATGGGTTTGTGCCCATAGGCGACGTTGTTGCCGATGACGTCTGGTGAGGACTTGCCTTTACAACAGGCCTACAAGCCCTCAGTCCAGCCTCTCTCAGCCTATTGTGGACAGTCTGAGCACTGATGGAGGGATTGTGCTTTCCTGGTGTAACTCTGGAAGTTGTTGTCGCCATCCTGTACCTGTCCCGCAGGTGTGATGTTTGGATGTACCGATCCTGTGCAGGTGTTGTTACACGTGGTCTGCCACTGCGAGGACGATCAGCTGTCCATCCTGTCTCCCTGTAGCGCCGTCTTAGGCGTCTCACAGTATGGACATTGCAATTTATTGCCCTGGCCACATCTGCAGTCCTCATGCCTCCTTGCAGCATGCCTAAGGCACGTTCACACAGATGAGCAGGTACCCTGGGCATCTTTCTTTTGGTGTTTTTCAGAGTCAGTAGAAAGGCCTCTTTAGTGTAGTAAATTTTCATAACTGTAACTTTAATTGCCTACTGTCTGTAAGCTGTTAGTGTCTTAACGACCGTTCCACAGGTGCATTAATTGTTTATGGTTAATTGAATACGCATGGGAAACAGCATTTAAACCCTTTACAATGAAGATCTGTGAAGTTATTTGGATTTTTGCGAATTATTTTTGAAAGACAGGGTCCTGAAAAAGGGACATTTCTTTTTTTGCTGAGTTTACTTTTGGTCATGTAGTATGTGTGTGTTACATAGGCCTGCAATTTATGTTGACTACAAATAAGTAGGGGAGTGTACATACATGTCAACTGTTGTTTAATGAAGACGTTTTATGTGTACAGTGTGACACCAAATGAATCCCCCACCTGTAATTGTCTTTAACCTGTATTTTTCTCTCTGGTCCCACCAGGTTCCTGGCTGTGTCTCCCCACCTGCCTCTCCTCATCTCCATACCTCCCACCCAAACCTCTCTACTGCTGAAGCCAACATCCAGGAGGCCTTTGCTTTCCTGGACTCCCCAGACTCACCTACTGATGCCAACCGCCTCCAGGAGGACTTCTGCAGGCTCGCTAACAACAGTGAGTCCCTGGTTTCAGGTCGGCCCCTTGGTTTAATATTAGGTATTTTAGAGTTTCCAGAGGAAGGCTGGGTATGGTGGTTAAAACTCTGTCACTCTCTCTCACACACACAACCCTCTTTCTTCCTCTCTGTCTCCCTCTCTAGTTCACTCCACTCTGCGGTCAGCCTATAGTTCTCTGTCAGCAGAGAGAGACAGAGTGAGACACACTATTGACCTGAAGGCCCCTCCTCCAGCACAGGTCATGGGCCTCAAGGCCGACTATGGCTCAGTGAGTAAGGTGTGAGAGTGTGCATGTGCTGTTTTCCACTATATTGCACATAACATTGTATTGTCAAGTTGATTTCCAGAGATTGTGTTTATATACCAAACATGCCATTGGGACTGACTTAAACGTAAACCCAATTAGGATCTCCCAGATGGATCCCGCCCCCTTGTCCACCAGGTGTCCAATGAGAGTCGAGCGTCCATCCCTGAGTCCATGTCCGAGTTCTTTGATGCTCAGGAGTACCAGCTGACCTCCAGCTCCTCTGAGAACGAGGTGAGCCCTAACCATAGATGGGAGCAGATGACGCAACCCCAATGCCAACTAAATCCATTAGGGAGGTTATCAATAATCTGACCCTGAGTCATTTTATATACATTTTCTGTCTCCAGGCCTCTGATGATGACTCGTATATCAGCGACGTCAGTGACAGCGTTTCCATGGACAACGGCTACAGCAATGAGAGAGGAAGCGAGAGACATGACTCAGGTATCCCACGTGTGTGTGTGTGTGTGTGTGTGTGTGTGTGTGTGTGTGTGTGTTTGTATGAGTATTTTCATGACGAGCATAACGATTTGTATGAGTGAGCAAATGTCTGTCCAGTTTCCTATGTACATCCATTTTAAGACCAGCACCTCTACCCCCTCTCTCTCCCCCAGCAGGCTCAGGAGGAAGTGGTGTTCAGGTGGCCCGCAGGCGGACTACCCTCCCCTCCCCTCAGCCCAGCAGCAGCAGTGTCAGTCTATGGAACATCCTCAAGAACAACATAGGGAAGGACCTGTCCAAGGTAGCCATGCCTGTTCAGCTCAACGAGCCTCTCAACACACTGCAGAGGCTGTGTGAGGAGGTGGAGTACTCTGAGCTGCTGGATACAGCGAACCACACACAGGACCCGTACCAGAGAATGGTGAGGGTATAGGATGCAGGTACACACACACACACACAGTCCCTTGCAGCGCATGGTGAGAGAATTGAAACATACTCACAACAGGATTCTTATGATGGTGTGTGGATTCTCACAATGCATCACAACCTCTACCTGCACACACCTCGTTCTTTCTCTCTCCCTCAGTCACTCTCACTGTGTCTCCTGTGCAGGTGTATGTGGCGACGTTTGCGGTGTCTGCGTACGCCTCCAGTTACCACCGGGCAGGAAGTAAACCCTTTAACCCCGTCCTAGGAGAGACCTACGAGTGTGACAGACCTGACAAGGGCTTCCGGTTCATAGCAGAACAGGTAAACAGGAACAAGTTAACTCGCATACAGTAAACCAAGAACCACTGGGCTAATTAATTTTCTGTTCCAAATTACAACCTATTCCCATTCAGTCTACAACCTTTGACCAGGAGCCATAGTGTTCTTGTCAAAATGACTGCACTGTATAGGGTGCTATTGAGGACACAACCATTGTGTAGGATGACTGTCATTACATTGTCAGTTACTTTGTACCCCCTGTTCTTCTTAGGTGAGCCATCACCCACCTGTGTCAGCATGTCACTGTGACTCTAACAACTTCACTTTTTGGCAAGGTAAACATATTACCACCTTTTTGCTCTATTTGGGATTGTTACTGTGTGACTGGTCTGGTGTCGTGGTAAAGGGGTGTGTGACTGGTCTGGTGGCGTGTTACCTCCCCCACCGACCTACTTACATCTGCCTGTCTGCCTCCTCTCTGTCTCCCTCTCAGATGTCCAGTGGAAGAATAAGTTCTGGGGGAAATCCATGGAGATTGTCCGCATTGGAACCACTCATGTGACCCTGCCAGCGTGAGTCTGTTTGATCTATAGAGTTTTTGTGTGTGTGTGTGTGTGTGTGTGCGTGGGGGCCGTGTGCCCGTCTGTGTGCACCAGTGGAGGCTGCTGAGGGGAGGACGCTTCGTAATAATGTCTGGAATGGAGTGGTATCAAAGATGTGGTTGACACCACTCCATTACAGACATTATGAGCTGTCCTCCCCTCAGCAGCCTCCACTGCTACGGACGTGTGTGTGCATCAAATAACTGCTTTCATGCAAAAGAGAGTGGGGGGGGGGGGCGTCGTGTGACAGGTCTGGTGTCGTGGTAAAGGGGTGTGTGACAGGTCTGGTGGCGTGTGACTGGTCTGGTGGCGTGTGACAGGTCTGGTGTCGTGGTAAAGGGGTGTGTGACAGGTCTGGTGGCGTGTGACAGGTCTGGTGGCGTGTGACTGGTCTGGTGGCGTGTGACAGGTCTGGTGTCGTGGTAAAGGGGTGTGTGACAGGTCTGGTGGCGTGTGACAGGTCTGGTGGCGTGTGACTGGTCTGGTGGCGTGTGACAGGTCTGGTGGCGTGTGACAGGTCTGGTGGCGTGTGACTGGTCTGGTGTCGTGGTAAAGGGGTGTGTGACTGGTCTGGTGGCGTGTGACTGGTCTGGTGGCGTGTGACTGGTCTGGTGGCGTGTGACTGGTCTGGTGGCATGTGACTGGTCTGGTGGCGTGTGACTGGTCTGGTGTGGTAAAGGGGTGTGTGACTGGTCTGGTGGCGTGTGACAGGTCTGGTGTCGTGTGATGTGACAGGTCTGGTGGTGTGTGACTGGTCTGGTGGCGTGTGACAGGTCTGGTGTCGTGGTAAACGGGTGTGTGACAGGTCTGGTGTCGTGGTAAAGGGGTGTGTGACAGGTCTGGTGTCGTGGTAAAGGGGTGTGTGACAGGTCTGGTGTCGTGGTAAAGGGGTGTGTGACAGGTCTGGTGGCGTGTGGCAGGTCTGGTGTCGTGTGATGTGACAGGTCTGGTGTCGTGGTAAAGGGGTGTGTGACAGGTCTGGTGTCGTGGTAAAGGGGTGTGTGACAGGTCTGGTGGCGTGTGACAGTTCTGGTGTCGTGGTAAAGGGGTGTGTGACAGGTCTGGTGTCGTGGTAAAGGGGTGTGTGACAGGTCTGGTGGCGTGGTAAAGGGGTGTGTGACAGGTCTGGTGTCGTGGTAAAGGGGTGTGTGACAGGTCTGGTGTCGTGGTAAAGGGGTGTGTGACAGGTCTGGTGGCGTGACAGGTCTGGTGTCGTGGTAAAGGGGTGTGTGACAGGTCTGGTGTCGTGGTAAAGGGGTGTGTGACAGGTCTGGTGGCGTGTGACAGGTCTGGTGTCGTGGTAAAGGGGTGTGTGACAGGTCTGGTGGCGTGGTAAAGGGGTGTGTGACAGGTCTGGTGTCGTGTGATGTGACAGGTCGGGTGGCGTGACAGGTCGGGTGGCGTGTGACTGGTCGGGTGGCGTGGTAAAGGGGTGTGTGACAGGTCTGGTGGCGTGTGACAGGTCTGGTGGCGTGGTAAAGGGGTGTGTGACAGGTCTGGTGGCGTGACAGGTCTGGTGTCGTGGTAAAGGGGTGTGTGACAGGTCTGGTGTCGTGGTAAAGGGGTGTGTGACAGGTCTGGTGGCGTGTGACAGGTCTGGTGTCGTGGTAAAGGGGTGTGTGACAGGTCTGGTGGCGTGGTAAAGGGGTGTGTGACAGGTCTGGTGTCGTGTGATGTGACAGGTCGGGTGGCGTGACAGGTCGGGTGGCGTGTGACTGGTCGGGTGGCGTGGTAAAGGGGTGTGTGACAGGTCTGGTGGCGTGTGACAGGTCTGGTGGCGTGGTAAAGGGGTGTGTGACAGGTCTGGTGTCGTGTGATGTGACAGGTCGGGTGGCGTGACAGGTCTGGTGTCGTGTGACTGGTCGGGTGGCGTGTGACTGGTCTGGTGGCGTGGTAAAGGGGTGTGTGACAGGTCTGGTGTCGTGTGGCGTGAAAGAGGGGTGGGTGGTGTCACGTGACAGGTGTGTTTGTCATCCTCAGGTTTGGGGACCACTATGAGTGGAACAAGGTAACTTCCTGCATCCACAACATCCTGAGTGGCCAGCGCTGGATAGAACACTACGGAGAGATGTCAATCAAAAACACCAGCAGTGACGCCTGCCAGTGTAAAGTGACTTTCGTCAAGGTAAGGAGAGGGACAATATACAGTGAAGCCCATACCTGTGTGCGCACAGCTACACTGAGTGTTTGTCCCAAATGGAACCCTATTTTGTATATAATGCACTACTACCCATAGGGCTCTGGTCAAGAGTAGTGTGCTATATAGGGGTTAGGGGGTTATTTGAGACAAAACCTAACATGTTAATTGGGCAACACAACCTAACATGTTAATTGGGCAACACATATGAACCCCTAGGTGTAACAGCACCATCTGCTGAGGGACAGCAGGAACAACATCCTGCAGACTATTTTTCTTGGAAAGCTGATGAGTGGTGGATGGATTCATGTGTTAGATATAGAATTGTATGGGCTTTTTATTATATAATTTATAACATGATTTAACAGAGTTTGATGGGTTTCAGATTGACCTGACGTTTTGTGTCCTTGGTTTGTTAATTCATTTGTTTATTATTAATACGTTTTGCGTATTTAACCCACAGGCGAGATCTTGGAGCTCAACAGTTAACGAGATAGAGGGCATGGTCACGGACACAGGGGGGCGTGTCATCCACACCTTCTTTGGCAAATGGCACGAGGGCGTGTACCAAGGAGTCCCACCTTCTGCTATCTGCATCTGGAGAGCAAGTGAGTGACTGGCTCTTTGGACTCTCCATCAAAACTCAACCATAGAGTAAATATTATAGCTTGATATGTTGTCCTTCGCCATAAGTTGAATTTTTTGTGTGTGTGTGTGTGTGTGTGTGTAGACCCCATGCCTGTGGACCAGGACCAGTACTATGGCTTCACTCAGTTTGCTGTAGAGCTGAATGAGCTCGACGCTGCCCTGAAGCCCCTCCTACCCCCCACAGACACACGCTTCCGTCTCGACCAGAGGTACGACACACCCGGGATTATCTCTCTCATGCTCTTTCTCATGCTCTCTCTCTCTCATGCTCTCTTTCTCACTCATTCACTCACTCACTCCCTCACTCACTCATGCTCTTTCAGGTGTTTGGAAGAAGGGAACATTGAGGGGGCTGAGGAGCAGAAACGGAGGATAGAGGAGCTCCAGAGGGGGAGGAGGAAAGTCCTGGAGGAGAACAATGTGACACACAAACCACGCTTCTTCAAGTACGCAACCGTGTGTCTCTTTCTGTCTGACTTTAGCAGACAAGGGAGTTCATTGGTCACACATTTGGCCCTCGAACACAGAACAAGTTAGTCTTCCTTCTTAGCTGCATAGTATCCTATACAATATGGAAAAGGTCTGACAGAATGGCGTCTGTCGACATAACTTACCACACTGTCTGTGGTCTGTGGTGTGCATAGCACTCCATTAGCCTCAGTGTCTGACCGGTCAAAACAACACCATTAACAGTTGTTCTCAGTGGATTCATGAGATCTCAGTTTTACTTTTTAGGTTGTACTGGGGTTTAGGGTTATACAGTTAGGGTTATACATTTTTACATTTTAGTAATTTACCATACTCTCTTATCCAGAGCGATTTACAGACTGTCTTAATTAGGGTTAAGTGACTTGTTCAAGGGCACATTGACTGATTTTTCACTTAGTTGTCTCAGGGACTCGAACCAATGAACTTTCTCTTACTGGCCCAATGTTGTTAACCGCTAGGCTACCTGCCTCCCTGGGTGCATTATGACATATGTGTTGTGTGACTATTGTTTTGTTTATTTATCAGGAAATCAAAGGATGACACGTGGCTGAGCTCTAATATATACTGGGAGCAGCGGAAGAACCCCAGGTTCAGCAGAGAGGACTTCCCTGTGCTGTGGTGACCTCTGACCTTACCTATAACCCTGTGACACCATGGGAGGGTCAGATTATTCTCGCCTACAAACCTTAACCAATACAGGGAAAACTCAAAACTGACCTTAGGTCAGCACTTGGGGACAACACTCTGTCCTGTTGACTATGGACCGCTGAGTGTGAGGGCCCACGGCCAAATATGGGCTTCCTGCTTCTGTAGGTGGAGACGGAGCTAATTTAAGAAATTAGCTTTCACTTGACTCTGTGTTCAAAAGAAAAGAGCTTCCTGTTTTGTTTTTGTCATTACTTTAGTCTATCTTCTTTCAATGTCATCCTTTTCTCTGTATAATTGTCAAATGTATACTTTATGCTGTCACTTTAGTACGGATGCAGTCCAGCCACCAAAGTGTCTTAATATAGCAATAAGTCCCGTGTAGGTGTGGTATATGGTCAACATACCACGGAGTGCCTGGATACAGCAATTAGCCTTGGTATATTGACCATATACCACAATCCCCCAAGGTACCTTATTACTATTATAAACTGCTTACCAATGTAATTAGAACAGTAAAAAGTATTTTTTTGTCATACCCATGGTATACGGTCTGATATACCACAGCTTTCAGTCAATCAGCATTCGGGGCTCAAACCACCCAGTTTATAATATGGAATGATTTACTACTCAGGAAAACCTGCTGTAGATGATTATGCAAATCCTCACTCACAGTTGGTGAGTTAAAGTGCCTCATTGCACTTTTATGATGTCATACCACTCTTATTAATGTAGTCTAATGAAGCACACCGATGGAGTCTCGTAACTAGGAGATTGAACTTTTTCTAAAGGTCAAACACTTTACTGTACAATTCTGTCCAGTCTTAACTCCTCAACCATTGGCTGACAGAACTTGTGAAATATGGCCACATGGAAATTCATAAGACTGAGTGTTAATGCCTGTGTGCTGCCCTGTTATAAGATTATATGTACTGTATATCAGTAAAGTAATAGAGCATTATCTATGAAGATGAACAATAAAACAGTGGAACTGTTATACTAGAGTCAGAATGACAACTTTGTGTGTGTTGTCATCTGTTCATTTGGCATGTACAACGCTTAATTTCAACCGAATTTTGTTCCGGAACCGAGGTGTATTTGGTCAGATCTGGTTACTCTCATGGCATGAACAATTATTTTCAATGTACAAATTCTAATAAAAGCAATCAAAGTTCATTAGAGTTGCCACTTTGTTAATTCTCCTGCCCCCACAAAAAAACAAAAGTGAAAAAGTTGATTTTCAGCCTGGGCCTATATTCTAACAGCTGATTGGCGTTGGTCCAGCTCAAATGTATGGTTGCGCAACATTGTAACCTACTGTATGTGTGAGACCAACCAGTGACCGTGGCTGTGTGAGAAGCATGCCTGTATCTCTCTATCTCTCGGGGCGGCAGGGTAGCCTAGTGGTTAGAGCGTTGGACTAGTAACCGAAAGGTTCGAATCCCCGAGCTGACAAGGTACAAATCTGTCGTTCTGCCCCTGAACAGGCAGTTAACCCACTGTTCCTAGGCCGTCATTGAAAATAAGAATTTGTTCTTAACTGACTTGCCTAGTTAAATAAAGGTAAAAAAATAAATTTAAAAAAGTAAATAGAATGAGATTTACTTTCTAAGATCCCTCTGCTCTGATAGACATGAGCCTGCTACTCTCATCCCTCTGCTCTGATAGACATGAGCCTGCTACTCTCATCCCTCTGCTCTGATAGACATGAGCCTGCTACTCTCATCCCTCTGCTCTGATAGACATGAGCCTGCTACTCTCATTTCTCTGCTCTGATAGACATGAACCTGCTACTCTCATCCCTACAGTGTTGCACTATCATGTATTTCATTATAGTCATTGCCACTTGAACAGCACCCCTGAATAATTTAAATACATTTGACAAAGTTAAATAATTACTGTCCAGAAATGAATGAAATCATTCAGAATATCCTACTCCACCACGAGAAGACCTATAATTTAGCTGCAGAGGATACATAGCTTCTTGTGGATTGTAGCCCAATAACAAGGAATGGCCTACAGTCGGGAATGCGTGACAAATATGTTAGCGAACAAACAGCATGCAGGCTAAACAGGCTTTTCGCAATATTTCAAATACAATCGAGGGAAAACACCGACTGGGACAGCAAATGGCTCCTGCTGAAAAGAGAAGAGACTGTGCTGTAGGCTACCAACATATTTGATCAACTTCCAAATATTTTCTTAAAGTTAAACAAGAGCGAGACAGGCTTTTGGCACGAGCGCATCTGCCACCAACAGCGAGTGAACTGAACGTCATTGTGTGAGTCAGTGAAACTGGAAAGCATTTTTAAGACAAAAGTTTTTATTGATCTCAGTTTCAGTGTCAAAGTGTTATGATGCCATAGTCTCCAGTCTTGTAAAATGACGTGGAATTGCATGAAATACGTTTATAAAATGCCACATTTCTATGCGTTTATAAGTGGCCACATATTTTTTTCCCAATGTGTGCAACTTCTGTTAGTGCCTCTGCTGTATTGCTCTATGTGACGACGCAAATGCGATGATATGCATGCAGCGCTTTATTAAGGTACATTTGTTTTATGCATTTTTTATTTATGCGTTCCGGTATCTCAGAACTCCCCAACCCCCTCTCGCGACCACATTTTGTTCCTGCACCTCTGGAGTTACAAATTAAACACGGGGAATGTACAGCAGTGGTGGAAAAAGTACCCAATAGTGATACTTGAATACAAGTAAAGATGCCTTTTTTAATAGAAAATTACTCAAGTGAAAGTCACCCAGTAAAATACTACTTGAATAAACTTCAAAGTATTTCTGCATCATTGAATGTACCCAAGAACACAGTAGCCTCCATCATTCTTAAATGGAAGAAGTTTTTAACCACCAAGACTCTTCCTAGAACTGGCTGCCCGGCTAAACTGTGCACTCGGGGGAGAAGGGCCTTGGTTAGGGAGGTGACCACGAACACGATGGTCACTCTGACAGAGTTCCTCTGTGGAGATGGGAGAACCTTCCAGAAGGACAACCATCTCTGCAGCACTGCAACACACAACAATCAGGCCTTTATGGTAGAGGGGCCAGACAGAAGCCACACCTCAGTAAAAGGCACATGACAGCCCGCTTGGAGTTTGCCGAAGGACTCTCAGACCATGAGAAACAAGATTCTCTAGTGTGATGAAACCAAGATTGAACTCTTTGGCCTGAATGATAAGCATCACATTTGGAGGAAACCAGGCAGCATTCCTACGGTGAAGCATGGTGGTGGCAGCGTCATGCTGTGGTTATGTTTTTCAGACGCAGGGACTGGGAGACTAGTCGGGATTGAGGCAAAGATGAACGGAGAAAAGTACAGAGAGATCCTTGATGAAAATCTACTCCAGAGCGCGCAGGACCTCAAACTGGGGCGAAGATTCAGCTTCCAGCAGGACAACGACGATAAGCACACAGCCAAGAGAATGGAGGAGTGGCTTCGGGACAAGTCTCTGAATGTCCTTGAGTGGCCCAGCCAGAGCCCGGACTTCAACCTGATCGAACATCTCTGAAAATAGCTGTGCAGCAAAGCAACCATCCAAGCCTACAGAGCTTGAGAGGATCTGCAAAGAAGAATGGGAGAAACTCCCCAAATACAGGTGTGCCAAGCTTGTAGCGACATCCCAAAGAAGACTCGAAGCTGCAATCGCTGCCAAAGTACAGGGTCTGAATACATATGTAAATGTAATATTTCTGTATTTATTTATTGCAAAAAATTCAAAACCACTTTTTTTTGCTTTATCATTGTGTGTAGGTTGATGAGAGGAAAAATCTATTTAATCAATTTTAGAATAAGGCTGTAACTTAACAAAATGTGGGAAAAGTCAAGGTGTCTGAATACTTTCAGAAGGCACTGTACAGTATGTTGGTGATAAGTGGTTCTTGGTGGTGATTGGGTCAGGGGGGAAGGGTGTGGTCATTGAGATCTAGAGATAGGCTATTGACCTATTTCTGTGCATAACAGGCCCATACACTTTCACAATAACACACTGTTCTCTCATGTTCACATGGTCAATATAACTGTAAAATATACATTTTATTGTTGATGTTATGACACTGTTGTAAAAAGTGTTCTTCCCACTCTGAAAACAGAATAAGGCTTGACTTCCCTCATATTTAAAGTCATAGTACAAAGAAGAAGTTTTGCTTGGGTTCCCATTAGGACAAATCCCATTAGGACAAATTAGTTCTCATTAGGACAAATCCCATTAGGACAAATTAGTTCCAATCAGGACAAATCCTGATTTGAGAAACACTTTGGGGAATTCACTTGACTTGTGTGTGTGTGGGGGGGGGGGGGGCTATAGCATTTACATCACAGAGTAGGTCTACATTCTCTCACACTGAATCACTATGTTCAACCACTACTGCCCTCTTAACGTCTGGTACAACCATTGCTTCCTCCAATGCATAACCAACACACGCACAGTCTTTCACCTCTCCTGGTGACCTCTTATCCAGCTTGTTGAATAACAGTCATGTTATGCTCTAAATACATTTATACCGGTTAAAATATATGGAATGAATCAATGACGAGGGGCAAGTCCGCACTTGTCAGAAAAGTACACACACACACACACACACACACACACACACACACACACACACACACACACACACACACACACACACACACACACACACACACACACACACACACACACACACACACACACACACACACACACACACACACACACTGCTCATATGATAACAATTACCTCCGTACAACCCCCAGAATGTGGTGGTGTGGTGGCAGCAAAGTCCGCTCTCCCCGGTTTACAGAAGTAGGACCCAACCCACTGTCTGACTGATAACTCTCTGCTCCAATCGATACCATAAAAATCTTTGGACAGCCTATAGTGTCGTTGTGAGTATATAGCGGCACTCATTTCAACAGAATGTAAAATAATCCATACAGTAGCGGGGTTATTATCAATAGTCTACTTATCTGTATAACGGAGTACAACAGTTTAAACGTGAATTGCTAAGAACAGGGAATTTGGATAGTTTGACATTTTCTTGCGCTGCTGTTTGGAGTGACTACGGTGAGTTTTACGCGTGCCAGAACCGACATTCCAGAAGTGACAGGCCACGGGACTGGTGCTTTTTTGGAGGCGCTACACGCGATCCCTGTTATCATTCCAGACTACGAAAAGGTATGCTAATAATAAACCTGTGTTTTTTGTGTTAAATAGGCTGCCAAATGAAACATTTTTTAATATTTTTTATAGTGTTTCTGTTTTACAGACTTCTCTTCCCACCTTATTGAAACCTCACAGCATATATGAAATAAAACGTTTTGGATCATGTATTTATTTCCCCCTGGTGCCACATATCATTGTGTAACAGTATAGCTTCCGTCCCTCGCCTCGCCCCAGGGACCTTCTGCACACATCGACAACAGTCACGATCGAAGCACCGTTACCCATCGCTCCACAAAAGCCACGGCCAATGCAGAGCAAAGGAAACAACTACTTCAAGGTCTCAGAGGGAGTAACGTCGCGGATTGAAACGCTATTAGTACGCACCCGCTAACTAGCTAGCCATTTCACACCGGTTACATTTGTAACCTCAAAATTCACATAGCTTTTATATACCTTATGTTTACTGCTGTTGGTGATGGCTTTCTGTCAATAACAGCAATGATTTACTTCTCACTTTTTATTGGAATTCCTAATCCGAGTCATGCGTTATTTGCTTATTGCGCAGAAGAGCGTGCTAGTGATTATGACCTCATGGCTCAAGTCACTTACAGTAGTGGGTGGGCAGTATAAGAGATGGGGAGAAGGTCCTATTTACCAAATTGGGATTTCCCTGCCCACTATATGAGCCAATACACTGAAAGAACCTGTATTCAGGGTAGAGTTATAGTCAGTGGTTTGAGGGACTGAAAGGAAGGAGGTGTTGTGATAACACGTTTCCATATCCATATATTACTGATATCTACCATCCCCTCATGTCTCTCTTGATCCCCCCCTCTTGATCTCTCTCCCTGAACAGTCTTTCCCTCTCTAGTCATTATTCATTCCTTCTCCTATCCTGCATGTTTTTTCCCCTTGTTTATTTGACATTTTCCACACTGAGATGTATTAAGCTCTTCTCTTTCTCTCTCTCTCCTCCCTCTTTTCTCTCCCTGTTTTCGTGCTCTCCTCCCTCTCTTTCTCCCTTTATCTCCCCTGCTCCCCCTCTAGATTGCTTTAAATATTTATACTTTGAAAACTGAGCTGCTAGAATGTGGAGGGCGAGGGATGGAGTTAGGGGATGGCGTGTTGTTGTTAATGGTGTTAACACTCAGGGGACTTCCCCCTTGTCCAATCAGTGAGTCATACAGTACTATGATCTATGTTTGAACACAGTGTTGGTTGACAGTGACATAGTAGGACAACACACACATGCACCTGCTACACATCTGAAGGGGAATTCTAAGGGGAAATTTGAGGAAATACCGTATGAGATTTGGAGATCACAAAAATAAACAGCAGTCATAAAAATCTTTGTATGATTCATTTTGGTAGGGAATAGGGACGCAGGTGGGAGATATAGATGAGCCAGGGGCAACTTCATCTTACTCCAGTGTTACTGTGACTCTGCCTTCCTCCAGGTGTTGGGCCCCGCCTCTTCATAGGTGATGTTTGCCAAGGCAACTGCAAAATTTGTTCGTCAGATCGACCCAGATGGAACCCTGATCTCGGTCTCCCGCCTTAATGACTCAGACAAGTTGGTTCCCATGGCGCTGGTTGTCAAGCGCAACCGTTTCTGGTTCTGGCAACGGCCCAAGTACCTGCCATCTGACTTCACACTCAGTCACCTGTTGCTAGGAGACAAAGAACTCACTCCAGGTAAATAAAGTAGGGCCATTGTTACTCCTCATATACATCTCACAAACTGTACATCTCATCTTTTTTCCCCACACACAACTGTCTAAAACATATAGCCATTCATAACTAACATAGACAGAGTAGGAGTCAGAGAGGTAATCTGTCTTCATACGGCACTTGTCTCTGTACTCTCTCAGACGTGTCTGAATCAGACTTCCTGTCCTATGAGGGGAGGTTTGGAGACAACCTGAGTGGGAAGCTGGATGCCAAAGCTGGATCCATCAGTGTCAATGTGGAGGGGCGGTGCTCCTCAAAGCTCCAATTATCATTCGGCAAGCTGAAAAAGCAAGATGTTGACGTACAGAAGCTACTGCTGGCCTCCAATGACAGGTACTGTACTGTAAATAGACATACTGTCACTTTCGTCATATTGATGATATCAAGGCGTGATAAGCATACATTCTTCTTTTAATGAAGGAAAAAAATAAACAAACTAACAAAGAAACAAAACGAACGTGAAGCTTAATATATATATATATATATATAAGCAACTAACCATAGACAATAACCCACAAAACCAAAATGGTATCCTAAATAGGATCCCCCATCAGAGACAACGATAAACAGCCGTCTCTGATTGGGAACCAATTCAGGCCACCTTTTATTTATTTATTTTTTATTTCACCTTTATTTAACCAGGTAGGCAAGTTGAGAACAAGTTCTCATTTACAATTGCGACCTGGCCAAGCTAAAGCAAAGCAGTTCGACAGGTACAACAACACAGAGTTACACATGGAGTAAACAAACATACAGTCAATTATACAGTAGAAAGTCTATATACAATGTGAGCAAATGAGGTGAGATTAGGGAGGTAAAGGCAAAAATGGCCATGGTGGCAAAGTAAATACAATATAGCAGGTAAAACACTGGAATGGTTGATTTGCAGTGGAAGAATGTGCAAAGTAGAGATAGAAATAATGGGGGTGCAAAGGAGCAAAATAAATAAATAAATACAGTAGGGGGAGAGGTAGTTGTTTGGGCTAATTATAGATGGGCTATGTACAGGTGCAGTAATCTGTGAGCTGCTCTGACAGCTGCTAATGAGGGGGATAAGTGTTTCCAGTTTCAGAGATGTTTGCAGTTCGTTCAACCTACAGATACCTAGACATACAAAACCCCATAGATATAGAAAAACCTCTAGACAAGACAAAAACACACATACAGTGAGGAGAACAAGTATTTGATACAGTGATGATTTTGCAGGGTTTCCTACTTACAAAGCATGTAGAGGTCTGTAATTTTTATCATAGGTACACTTCAACTGTGAGAGACGGAATCTAAAACAAAAATCCAGAAAATCACATTTTCACTCACAGACCTGTTAGTTTTTCTTTAAGAATCCCTCCTGTTCTCCACTCATTACCTGTATTAACTGCACCTGTTTGAACTCGTTACCTGTATAAAAGACACCTGTCCACACACTCAATCAAACACACTCCAACCTCTCCACAATGGCCAAGACCAGAGAGCTGTGTAAGGACATCAGGGATACAATTGTAGACCTGCACAAGGCTGGGATGGGCTACAGGACAATAGGCAAGCAGCTTGGTGAGAAGGCAACAACTGATGGCGCAATTATTAGAAAATGGAAGAAGTTCAAGATGACGGTCAATCACCCTCGGTCTGAGGCTCCATGCAAGATCTCACCTCGTGGGGCATCAATGATCATGAGGAAGGTGATGGATCAGCCCAGAACTACACGGCAGGACCTGGTCAATGACCTGAAGAGAGCTGGGACCACAGTCTCAAAGAAAACCATTAGTAACACACTACGCCGCCATGGATTAAAATCCTGCAGCGCACGCAAGGTCCCCCTGCCCAAACCAGCATATGTCCAGGCCCGTCTGGAGTTTTCCAATGACCATCTGGATGATCCAGAGGAGGAATGGTAGAAGGTCATGTGGTCTGATGAGACAAAAATAGAGCTTTTTGGTCTAAACTCCACTCGCCGTATTTGGAGGAAGAAGAAGGATGAGTACAACCCCAAGAACCGTGAAGCATGGAGGTGGAAACCTCATTCTTTGGGGATGCTTTTCTGCAAAGGGGACAGGACGACTGCACCGTATTGAGGGGAGGATGGATGGGGCCATGTATTGCGAGAACTTGGCCAACAACCTCCTTCCCTCAGTAAGAGCATTGAAGATGCGTCGTGGCTGGGTCTTCCAGCATGACAATGACCCGAAACACACAGCCAGGGCAACTAAGGAGTGGCTCCGTAAGAAGCATCTCAAGGTCCTGGAGTGGCCTAGCCAATAGAAAATCTTTGGAGGGAGTTGAAAGTACGTATTACCCAGCGACAGCCCCCGAAACCTGAAGGATCTGGAGGAGGTCTGTATGGAGGAGTGGGCCAAAATCTCTGCTGCATTGTGTGCAAACCTGGTCAAGAACTACAGGAAACGTATGATCTCTGTAATTGCAAACAAAGATTTCTGTACCAAATATTAAAGTTCTGCTTTTCTGATGTATCAAATACTTATGTCATGCAATAAAATGCTAATTAATTACTTAAAAATCATTCAATGTGATTTTCTGGATTTTTTTTTTTTTTAGAATCCGTCTCTCACAGTTGATGTGTACCTGTGATAAAAATTACAGACCTCTACATGCTTTGTAAGTAGGAAAACCTGCAAAATCGGCAGTGTATCAAATACTTGTTCTCCCCACTGTACCCACCCTGGTCACACCCTGACCTGACCTAAATAATACAGAAAGCATAGAGAACTAAGGTCAGGGTGTGACAGTACCCCCCCAAAGGTGCGGACGCCCGACTGCAAACCTGAACTTATAGGGGAGGGTCCAGGTGGACATCTACCCTCGGTCGCGGCTCTGGTTCTGGACGCCGCTCCCCATCTTCACCCTGGTCCCTCCGCCTTTGTTGAGCTGAACCGTGGCTCATCGCCGGAGGCTCTGGACATTACTGTCGCCGGACGCTCTGGACTGGGTACTGTCGCCGGACGCTCTGGACTCCCGAGGCGCACCTTAGGCCTGGTGCGTAGTTTCGGCACTGGTGGTACTGGGCTGGTGACACGCACCTCAGGGCGAGTGCGGGAGGAGGAACAGGGCGTACTGGACCCTGGAGGCGCACTGGAGGCCTGATGCGTGGTGCCGGTACTGGTGGTACGGGCTGGTGTGACACGCACCTCAGGGCGAGTACGAGGAGCAGGAACAGGACGTACTGGACTGTGGAGGCGCACTTAAGGGAGAGTGCAAGGAGTTGGCACAGGACGCACTGGGTCTTGAAGGTACACTGGAGACCTGGTGTGTATAGCCGGCATCAATTGTTCCGGAACTTTAACACACATTTCAGGACGAGTACGGAGAGCTGACTCAGGTGGCACCAAACTGACAACACTTTATTTGATTCCAAATCCGTGCGTCCTCCACCAACTCAACGACTCCCCCCTTTCTCTCTCCTCCGAATCCTCCTATTTCTCGGCTCCGCCGACTGCTCCATGTGCCCCCCCCAATTGTTTTTCTTGGGGTTTCTGTGGTTGCCTTGACTCCTCGTATCGTCACCTTTCCTCCTGTGCTATCTCCACATGCTTCCATGACAGGGTCTTGTCCACTGCCATTACCTCCTCCCAGGTCCAGGATGTCCTCCACTCATCTTTCTCCCGGGACCATGATGTCCGCTCCTCATTCACACGCTGCTTGGTCCTGGTTTGGTGGGTTATTCTGTCACGTTCGTCATATTGATGAGACCAAGGTGCAGCGTGATAAGCATACATTCTTCTTTTAATGAAGGAAAAACACTAAACAAAAGAACAAAACGAACGTGATATATATAACTAGTGCTGACATGCAACTAACCATAGACAATAACCCACAAAACCAAAAATGGGAAATGGCAACCTAAATAGGATCCCCAATCAGAGACAACAATAAACAGCTGTCTCTGATTGGGAACCAATTCAGGCCACCATAGACCTATAGATACCTAGACATACAAAAAAAACATAGATAGGCGTGACACATACACATAGATGAATATACAGACACACACACACTCATTCATACATGCTCTACAAGCATCCGCATCTTTCTCTCTTCTTAAATCTCTCCATCTCTGTTTCTGTTTCCTTCTTCTCACCAGACCCAGTCTCTCCAGTTTTGGTCATTCAGTCAAGTCCAAAATGATTGGCACCCTTGATAAAGATTAACAAAAAAGACTATATGGAATACATACACTGAACAAAAATATAAACGCAACATGTAAAGTGTTGGTCCCATATTTCATGAGCTGGAAATAAAATACATTTTCCATATGCATTTCTCTCAAATGTTGTACACATTTGTTTACATCCCTGTTATTGATAATTTCTCCTTTACCAAGATAATCCATACACCTGACATGTGTGGCATATCAAGAAGCTGATTAAACAGCATGATCATTACTGAGGTGCACCTTGTGCTGGGGACAATAGAAGGCCACACTAAAATGTGCAGTTTTGTCACACAACACAATGAATGCCACAGATGTCTCAAATTTTGAGGGAGCGTACAATTGGCATGCTGACTGCAGGAATGTCCACCAGAGCTGTTTCCAGAGAATTGAATGTTAATTTCTCTACCATAAGACACCTCCAATGTTGTTTTAGAGAATTTGGCTGTACGTCCAACCGGCCTCACAAGTGTAGACCACGTGTAACCACGCCAGCCCAGGACCTCCACATCCGGGTTCTTCACCTGCGGGATCGTCTGAGACCAGACAGCTGATAAAACTGTGGATTTGCATAAACAAATAATTTTTGCACAAACTGTCAGAAGCCATCTCCGGGAAGCTCACCTCTGTGCTCGTCGTCCTCACCAGGGTCTTGACCTGACTGCAGTTTGGTGTCGTAACTGACTTCAGTGGGCAAATGCTCACCGTTGATGGCCACTGGCACGCTGGACAATGAACACAATTGAATTTTATTCGTGGTCATTTGAATGCACAGAGATACCATGAGGAGCTCCAGAGGCCCATTGTCGCGCCATTCATCTGCCGCCATCTCCTCATGTTTCAGCATGATAATGCACGGCCCCATGTCGCAAGGATTCCTGGAAGCTGAAAATGTCCCAGTCCTTCCATGGCACGCATACTCACCAGACATGTCACCCATTGAGCATATTTGAGATTCTCTGGATCGACGTGTACGACAACGTGTTCCAGTTTCTGCCAATATCCAGCAACTTCGCACAGCCAGTGAAGAGGAGTGGGACAACATTCCACAGGCCACCATCAACGGCCTGATCAACTCTATGTGAAGGAGATGTGTCGCCCTGCTTGAGGCAAATGGTGGTCACACCAGATACTGACTGGTTTTCTGATCCACGCCCCTACCTTTAAAAAAAAGTTATCTTTGACCAACAGAGGTCATGTGAAATCCATAGATTAGACCCTAATGAATTTATTTCAGTTGACTGATTTCCTTCTATGAACTGAAATCTTTGAACTTGCTGCATGTGTCATTGATCTTTTTGTTCAGTGTAATAATATACTGAGCTATATTGTATGCAATTGGTTTTTGGAAAATAATTTTATACTAATACAATAGAAAAAACAAAGAGATTTTGTTTAACAAGTAATACAACATTTTTTTTTTTAAAGAAAGGGGTCAAAATGATTGGCACCCCTGTTTTCAATACCTCACCTTGCGAGGATAATGACACTGAGACTTTTTCTCAAATGTTTAATGAGTTGGAGAACACATTGGGAGGGATCTTAGACCATTCCTCCATACAGAATCTTTCCAGATCCTTGATATCCTTAGTCTGCTCTTATGGGCGGCCCTCTTCAATATAAACCACAGGTTTTCAATGGGGTTTAAGTCCGGAGACAGACGGCCATTTCAAAATGTTGATTTTGTGGTTAATTAACCATTTCTTTGTGAGTTTTGATGTGTGCTTGGGGTTATTGTCTTACTGGAAGAAGTTTTAAGAGGCAACCAGCATGTTGGCTAAAATGTCCTGGTACTTGTTAAAGTTAATGATGCCGTTGACCTTAATAAGGGCCCCAGGAACAGTGGAAGCAAAATATCCCCATAACATCAAAGATTCACCACCATATTTTACAGTAGGTATGGGGTTCTTTTCTGCATATGATTCCTCTTTTCGATGCCAAACCCACCACTGGTCTGTGTGACCAGAGCTCTATTTTCATGTCATCTGACTATAGAACCAGATAGAGGTCTACCTGTGCCCAGCACCTGCCCCTTTGCCCTCCCACTCACCAAGTACCCTTTTGGGTGGTGGTATATATATTTTTCGGTGTACAGTTTTGGTCATCGTTGTCCTAAACCCATTACCCCCAAGTCGTTGTGATGTTGTCAGGTTTGCCACCCCTAGCCCTGCGTTGTATGGAGCTCATGTGTGCCATGTTGTCTTTTTCTTTCCTGTAATGCAGTATCCTGTACCCAGTATCCAAACATGCACGGCTTGAAATGCAGTCACCGGTTAAGTGTGTATAGCAAGCTACCTAGTTTAAATATCAACAGCACTGCCACAGCAGCATAACATTTGATTAACACCCGATAACACTTGATTTCCATCATCCTTAATATTCCGTCTGGTTGGCTGATAGCCTATGCACAGACTGCAGCACTTCATCATTGCCACGGAAGGATGTTGGAGGTGGTGCAGCACCCCTGATGAATTGAAATACATTTACATTACTGCTGTCTGTTCAGAAAGAAATGGAACAATTCAGAATAGTCTACTACACCATGATAATTTATCCACAGAGGATCAATAGCTTCTTTTAACAACTAACCTAGCTGTTGATGGTGTGTAGCCCAATAACAAGGTATAGCCTACAGTCAGGAATGTGTGGCAAATCTGTTAATGAACAGCATGCATACAAAATATTATTTGAAATACAATCGCGGGAAAACACAGGTTAGAAAGCAAATAGCTCGTGCTGAAAAGAGAAGACTCAACATTTTCTGCTATAGGCTACCAACATATTTTATCAACTTATACAAGAGAAAGATAGGCTTTTGGCACGAGTGCATCGGCCATCACTTGCGAGTGAGCTGCGCATCATTCGGTGAGTGAGTGAAACTGGAAAGCTTTTCCCGTACCCTAGGCTACTAAAAATGGTTGCCATTTCTACCACTTCTGTAAGCGCCTCTACTCTGTTCCAGACTCTACAGCTCTATGACAGACTCTACAGCTCTATGCCAGACTCTAAATCAAATCAAATCAAATAACATTTATTTATATAGCCCTTCGTACATCAGCTGATATCTCAAAGTGCTGTACAGAAACCCAGCCTAAAACCCCAAACAGCAAGCAATGCAGGTGTAGAAGCACGGTGGCTAGGAAAAACTCCCTAGAAAGGCCAAAACCTAGGAAGAAACCTAGAGAGGAACCAGGCTATGTGGGGTGGCCAGTCCTCTTCTGGCTGTGCCGGGTGGAGATTATAACAGAACATGGCCAAGATGTTCAAATGTTCATAAATGACCAGCATGGTCGAATAATAATAAGGCAGAACAGTTGAAACTGGAGCAGCAGCATGGCCAGGTGGACTGGGGACAGCAAGGAGTCATCATGTCAGGTAGTCCTGGGGTATGCTCCTAGGGCTCAGGTCAGTTGAAACTGGAGCAGCAGCATGACCAGGTGGACTGGGGACAGCAAGGAGTCATCATGTCAGGTAGTCCTGGGGCATGGTCCTAGGGCTCAGGTCCTCCGAGAGAGAGAAAGAAAGAGAGAAGGAGAGAATTAGAGAACGCACACTTAGATTCACACAGGACACCGAATAGGACAGGAGAAGTACTCCGGATGTAACAAATTGACCCCAGCCCCCCGACACATAAACTACTGCAGCATAAATACTGGAGGCTGAGACAGGAGGGGTCAGGAGACACTGTGGCCCCATCCGAGGACACCCCCGGACAGGGCCAAACAGGAAGGAAATAACCCCACCCACTTTGCCAAAGCACAGTCCCCAGAGGGATATCTTCAACCACCAACTTACCATCCTGAGACAAGACTGAGTATAGCCCACAAAGATCTCAGCCACGGCACAACCCAAGGGGGGGGCACCAACCCAGACAGGATGACCACAACAGTGAATCAACCCACTCAGGTGACGCACCCCCTCCAGGGACGGCATGAGAGAGCCCCAGTAAGCCAGTGACTCAGCCCCTGTAATAGGGTTAGAGGCAGAGAATCCCAGTGGAAAGAGGGGAACCGGCCAGGCAGAGACAGCAAGGGCGGTTCGTTGCTCCAGAGCCTTTCCGTTCACCTTCCCACTCCTGGGCCAGACTACACTCAATCATATGACCCACTGAAGAGATGAGTCTTCAGTAAAGACTTAAAGGTTGAGACCGAGTTTCCGTCTCTGACATGGGTAGGCAGACCATTCCATAAAAATGGAGCTCTATAGGAGAAAGCCCTGCCTCCAGCTGTTTGCTTAGAAATTCTAGGGACAATTAGGAGGCCTGCGTCTTGTGACCGTAGCGTACGTGTAGGTATGTACGGCAGGACCAAATCAGAGAGATAGGTAGGAGCAAGCCCATGTAACGCTTTGTAGGTTAGCAGTAAAACCTTGAAATCAGCCCTTGCTTTGACAGGAAGCCAGTGTAGAGAGGCTAGCACTGGAGTAATATGATCAAATTTTTTGGTTCTAGTCAGGATTCTAGCAGCCGTATTTAGCACTAACTGAAGTTTCTTTAGTGCTTTATCCGGGTAGCCGGAAAGTAGAGCATTGCCGTAGTCTAACCATTGCCGTAGTCTAACCTCTACAGCTCTATGCCAGACTATACAGCTCTATGCCAGACTCTACGGCTCTATGCCAGACTCTACAGCTCTATGCCAGAATCCACAGCTCTATGCCAGGCTCTATGCCACTCTACAGCTCTATGCCAGACTCTACAGCTCTATACCAGACTCTACAGCTCTATGCCAGACTCTACAGCCCTATGCCAGGCTCTATACCAGACTCTACAGCTCTATGCCATATTCTACAGCTCTATGACATTACACAAATGCGATGATATGCATGCAATTATTTACCTTTATTATAAAGGTAAAACTACATCTCATGTATTCTGGTGCCTCAGAGTTCCTCAGG